>NC_040891.2:16271088-16454499 GCF_900634795.4 Betta splendens | reverse complement strand
CGAAAAGAACCCCGAACCCGAACATAGAACCGAACACCGAACCCGACACCGAACCCGAACCAGAACCGGAACAGATACCCGAACCGAACCAGAACCCCGAACCCGAACCCGAACCCGAACCGAACACGAACCCGAAACGAACCCGAACCGACCCGAACCCGAACCCCCAAACCCCCCGAACCCAACCGAACCCGAACCGCAAACCGACACCCGAATCCCGACCCGAACCCGAACCCTAACCGAACCCGAACCCGAACCGCCCAGAACCACGAACCGAACCCGAAACCGAACCCGAACCCGAACCGAACCCTCAACCCGAACCCGAACCCGAACCCGAACCCAGACCCGAACCCGAACCCGAACCCGAACCCGAACCGCCCTAACCCAACCCGAACCCGAACCCTAGAACCGAACACGCAACCCGAACCCGAACCCGAAACCGAACCGACGAACCCGAACCGACCTACCCGCCAACTAACCCGAACCCGAACCCGAAACATGAAACCCGAAACCGAACCGAACCCTACCCGAAACCCTAACCCCTAACCCGTAACCCGACCCTAACGAACCCGAACCTGAACCCGAACCCTAACCCGAACCCTAACCTAAACCCTAACCCTAACACTAACCCTAACCCTAACCCTAACCCTAACCCTAACCCCTAACCCCCTAACCCTAACCCCTAACCCTAACCCTAACCCTAACCCTAACCCCTAACCCTAACCCCTAACCCCCCTAACCCTAACCCTAACCCCCCTAACCCTAACCCTAACCCTAACCCTAACCCCACGGCGAGGGCTGGAGGCGTGAGCCCCAAGGTAGGCCCCTGACTAACTATGTCCTCAATTCACAGATCCAAGATCGCCTGCTCCAGCTTACCGGGGACCACAGCATCACCAACACATAATAGGGACAAATATAGGAATAACAGACTGTCTCTCTCTAGAAAGAATAGAATAAACAGGGAAAGTAATGACAATGAACACACAGCCGCTCTACCTCCCCCTCCTCCTCCTCCTCGGACTGCTCAGCCAGGCTTAGATATAACCACGAAACAACTCTGTAAAAGTTACTTTAAACTCATACAAGCGGTACACCATAAGCAGATTATGGATAAGGCCATCTCCACTCAGACACCGCCGAAAGGCATGTACAGGCAGGTTAGGAAGCTTACTAACTTTATTAAACCATCCTCTCCTACAGAACAATTCATAGCCTCCATAGAAGAAAACACCTTGCTATGGATGCAAAATAATTTATTAATCCTCCAAAATCATTATTCCAATATTATTCTTAATTATAAGCAATTAATTTTTGAAGAAACTGCCTTCCGCATTTCCACAAACTGGGCGCATAGACGCTACGGGAACAGACTAACGCAGGACACAATCCAGGCGGCCCGGACTGTAATAGAGGACCGACCCGAACAACTTCATGCTCTGGACTCCCTACCTCCCTCCCCCATAGAGAGACCCAGGCTCAAAACAGCGCTCGACCTGAACCTGGAGGATCAGGAGGAATTTCCCTCCTTACCGGAGCCAGGGGGCGATTTCGGACCCCGACACAGCAGACCAGCAACGACAACGGGAGGAGCGATTTCTAATGAGGAGAACATCCCTCCCCCCCAGCCTGCCAGGTCACCTGCCGAGCAGATCCCCCTAGAGGGACGTAATTTTACCTCACCGACTGCACAGATTCCCAAATCACCGCCACTTACTGCCGTCCAATATCCTCTCCAGTCCGAACCGAACAAGCAGCGGACAGCGACTCCACTCCCTCCACACGCAAAGCGACGCATTCCTGCTGGGGATGAAGACATGACAACGAGCGCAAAACGGGGAGAAGCAGAAAACCATGATGGTGATAATTTAAATGCAACGAACAACGCAAACAGTGGACAGGCACAAGAGAATCAGCCTCACGTGACTACTCACCTCAGCCGATCCAATGTGGCAGTAGATTGCAGCCAGCGCATAGAACCACTCGCCTCACAACCCACCGCTGAGACTAACCTCTCTTCTTCTTCTTCCTCCACCTTTCCTTTACAGTGCGACACGGGACCGAGGCACGATAGCCAGCGACACTCCACACATCCCGAGCAAAACGCAAACACAAAAGAGGTGGTGGGAAATCACATGACGAAAAGAGGGTCGGACGTGTTTAATTACACGGCCCAAAATGGCACACCGACCCGTTCTGATCCCACTAATACCACCCACAAGGGATGTGTGGATAACATTGCCTCGGCCCGTGCGCACGACGAGGGGGAGGGACAAACGGAGGCTGCATCAGCCTCAAGTTTCAAACACAAACCCATACACCTTCCAACTCAACATAAAGTTAGGGAAGGCAGAAAAATAATAGATTGGCATTTCAAAGGCCGTAAACCAATCTGGTTTCTAGGCGACTCCAATCTATTTCGAATCCCAGCCTTCTATGACCACAACATCCAAATTGACAGCTACCCGGGAGCCGCATTCTACCACTTTCAGAACATCCTGGAGAAAACACCGGAGCATCCTCTCGTCAAGATTGTGGTCATATCAGTAGGCATAAATAACAAAGATCAGGACCCACATAAAACTTCCATAAAACAGTTGAGACAGATCTACAGGAGAGCTCAATCGGTCTTTCCCAACGCTAACATCGCCTTCCCTCTCATTAATTATTCACCTCTTCTTTCACAAGCGCAAAAAAACAACTTGAATATCATTAACGACTTCATCTCCAGCCACTTACCTTTCTTATGTCCGCTGCCAGCCGAGGAATTTGCCACCACACAGGACGCCATACACTGGACGAAGGACACCGCCAGAAACATGTTCCATCACTGGTGCGCGGAGCTACAGCTAAATTTAAAATAGCCGTGAGGTCCATTCTGGACACGGAGGAAACACTACGGGACAGTGGAAGCTCGGTGAGTGAAAAAATAACAAAAACTCTCTCCGGAGCTCAGCCCCGCCCTCATGCTCTCTCGACGCCTCCCTCCCTCACGCACAGCACTCACTTCCAACACACGGATATCGTGCTCCCTCGTTCAGATTTGACAATAAATACACACCCGAATCCACGGATAAAACCGGACCTGTCCTGGAGCTCTCCATCAAACATCTTAAACCTGTCCACACTCTTTGAACCGAACACACTTCAAATTCGTCTATTGGAGAAGGGACTTACTTTTATTCCCACTCCCAACCCGCTAGATCGGACAACGCTGCGCCGGGACCTCCATAACTTCCATCGAAGAATCAAACTGATCGAGTACTTCCAGGATGAGAATATGACACAGCCGCCGTTCGTCCTACCGTCGAGCTGGGAGCCTCCTTGCGACGCAATAAGCAAACACACACAGAAGCTGATCCGCCGGGACATCACCATTCTAAACCGTTACACACCGCTCTTTCAAAGAACGGACCCATTGACGGTGGAGGACAGGACAGCGATCTCAGCTCTGAAACATAATCCCAATATCATCATAAAACCAGCGGATAAAGGATCAAAAATTGTCATCATGGATTCACAACAATATGCACTGGAGGCACGGAGACAGTTGAACAACACAAAATACTACAAACCTATTGCCAACAGCATACAAAGTCAGACTCAGTCACGTGCTAGACATATTATACAAAGTTTGTATACAAACCACTTTATTTCTGCCAAGCAGAGAGACTTTCTCTTTGGACCGGATCCACCTCGCAATAGACTTTTTTACCTACTCCCCAAAATTCACAAGGACCCACTTACCTGGACAGTTCCACACATCATCCCTCCCGGCAGACCCATTGTTTCGGACTGCGACAGTGCCACATACAATATATCAAAGTATATTGATTTTTTCTTGGGCCCCCTTGCCTGCAGACATCCCAGTTATTTGAAAGACACCTATCACTTTTTAAACAGGATACGGCCCATGATTTTGCCACACAATGTCATACTCTTCACCATTGACATTGATAGTTTATACACAAACATTAACACAGAGATGGGCTTGAGAGCGATACAGCGAGTGTTTGATCAATATCCGGACCCGAACAGACCAGATGTGGAATTGATGTCACTTCTGAAACTATGTCTGAAAAACAATGATTTTGAATTTGATGGCCAGCAATACTTACAGGTGGAGGGTACAGCCATGGGTCACAGATATGCCCCTTCCTATGCAAACATTTATATGAGTGAGTGGGAACGGGAGGCACTGCAGAAATGCCCATTGAAACCCACTTTTTATTTTCGATTTCTGGATGACATCATTGGAGCCTGGAGCCATGGACGGGAGAACTTTCAAACTTTTTTTGAAACCTTAAACAACCATCATCCCTCCATTAAATGCAAATATGACCTGCAATCCGATGAAATTAACTTTTTAGACACTACAATATTCTTTGAATCCATTGATACAGACAATAAAAGATTACTGTCCCGGGTCTACTTTAAACCCACAGATACTCATGCACTACTTCATAAGGCCAGTTATCATCCCAAACACACGTTCAAAGGCATAATCAAATCACAGATCATCCGCTTTCATAGAATATCTTCCAGAGAGACAGACCTGAACCAGGCCATTTCCACACTGTTCTGCAGCCTCAGAACACGCGGCTACTCCAGGAGGTTTCTCAGGGCCATCAAAACAAACACACTGGCATCTATCAACAACCCCTCTCCGTCTCTCCCCTCTCCTCACCGGCTGACTCCTTTGCTGCCTCCTCCTCCTCCCCACAGCCGGGAAGGCAGACCTCGAGATGGGAGACAAGACAGGAAGATGGAGAACCTCATCCCCCTGGTCACAACTTACTCTAAACCCTACCTTAATCTGCAGAGCATCTGGAAAGAAAACTTTCACACTACAATGTCGGATCACAGATTATTCCACAACCACAAGATAATCTCAGCTTTTCGGAGAAACAAAAACCTGAGAGACCTGTTGACTCAAGCAAAGTTCTGCAGATACAAAAGTACAAGTGATGACGACACACATTGGGCCTTCAGGCAGGTAAAGTTTTTATTCAACAGACATAGCGGTGCTGGTGTAGCAGTCAATGGCAGATTCAACTTGAATAGCTTCAATCTGGTTTACTGCATTGTTTGTCAGACCTGTGGAAAGATGTATGTGGGTGAGACAGGAAAAACACTTCTCACCAGATTGAAACAGCACATCCACAACATTCAAGTGGCAAAGCTGAATTCTCTCCTGGTCCAACACTTCCAGCTTCATCCCCTTCACAGCCTCACCATCTCAGGCATTCAAACCTGTGCTACATGGACAACTGGACAGAGGAGGAGACATGAGTCATTATGGATCAATAAATTACTGACCAGGACCCCTCTGGGACTAAACAGTTGAATTCCCAGGACGATGCATCAGGATATCTTGTCCAATTATAAACACAACACAATTAATTCTGGTTTACTTATCTATATAAACAAAATAATGAATTGGAGGATTAATAACATAACAACAACAACTATAGGTAGTAGCTACTATCATTTAGCTTGATTTAAATCTGTGAGGCTGGCGGTTTATTTTCAATTGTAACTATTCCTATCCTTATCTCCCTTTCTCTAATCTTAACCTGATAAAATTTTAGTTTTTCTTCCCCTACCGTCATCCAGGTTTCTTGCCTGACCCCAACTGCTTGAACTTTCTCCTCTCATCCTACTTTTTATTTATTACCTAATCCTAATTTTCTTATTTCTACTGTTACTGTACCCCCCTCCCCCTCCTCTTCTCCTAACCCTAAGGACTCGGGTCTCTTGCCTGACCCCAACCCCTTGGCTCTTCAATTTAACCTACTCCCCTATCTCACTCCCTTACCTCTTGGTTGATTGATTTCATCAGCTACTTACGTCCCGTTCCTCACTCGTCCTGACTGGGACCTTTGGAGTGAGAGGAGGCCCAACTAATGGAGGGTCACGATGCTGGGGTGCCACCTATGTCTAATATACCGTTGCTGATAATAAAACATCTTCTAGAAAGAAATATTCTCCTGACCATGTTTATTACAACCAGCTAAGATGAGACCAGCACTTATTTCTTTGCCTGATTATATTATGAACTTTTTGAATTTATTATCATGAGAATAAAACTTCTATATGCATTCTGGCTGGCATGATCTACAGTATAATACGCCATTATGCATTTAATTGAATAATATTTATTGTTTGTATTCTGTGTGTTTGTGTGTGTATATATCTATATGTGTGTGGGTGTGTGTGTGGATGTGCACACACAACAGAACAATCATTATAGGGATCTAGAATGATTCTGTATGCATGAATAATAATACTAAAACTTTGACTATGTATTATGACGCTATTTATTTATTTATTTATTTATTCACTTATATTTGAAAATACATGCATGAATAGCACAATAGGACCTTAGGGGTATGGGGGGAATACCCCTCCTCCTTTTTTTTCCCCCCCTTAATAATCTACTCTAATTTATTCTTCACTTGCATGAACTTTATACTTACCTGATGTTGGCACTTGTCCTCTTATTGTCATTTGTTCTGCATGAAAAAGGAAAAAAGATATACAAATATGAATATTATTACAATTTTGATATTAATTCACAAGACAGGAACTGCAGGCACTTTATAATACTTCAGCACTTACCGACCTAGGTGGCAGCCGGAGCCAGAAGGCCTCAATCCAGGGGTGGACCACCTCCTCCTCCTCCTCCTCCTCCTCCTTCTTCTCCTCCCTCTCTGCCGTCATCACATTGCTCCATCCTAGATAAAAAGAAAGAGAGAAAAAAATACAAAGGTTTACTCACCGGACAACAAGCTAACAGGAACATCTTAACATAAATAAACAGGAAATTTATCAGACAAACTGCAATATCAACCCCTGTATGCCAGTGCGCCCTAATCCACCTTTTGTGGACTATTTAAATTGATTTAACCCTAACCTAACCCTAACCCCTAACCCTAACCCCTAACCCTACCCTAACCCCTAACCCTAACCCTAACCCCTAACCCTAACCCTAACCCTAACCCTAACCCTAACCCCCTAACCCAGCTAACCCCCACCTGAGCTCTTTCCTAACCCTAACCATAGTGTCCACATGCCTAAACCTAAAACCAGGAACCTCTACTTACAGCTAACCTCCACCTGAGCTCTTTCCTAAACCTAACCATGGTGTCCCCATGCCTAAACCTAAAACCAGGAACCTCTATTTACAGCTAACCTCAACCTGAGCTCCTTTCTAAACCTAACCATGGTGTCTATTTGCCTAAACCTTTAAGCTAACCAAACCTAGAGAGCCAACTCCAGAACCAACTCCGACCTGGTCTCTCTCCTACCCCAACAACCTCAGTTCATAATCTCACCTAAAGAGTTGACCAAACCTAGTCACCATTGCAACCCAACCCATAGCTCTTTCTAAACTCAACCAATACAGGAACTAGTCTGAAACATCTAAGATCATGTGTACATTTAATTCTTATCTGTGCCTTTCCATATGTACCTCTATTACTCTTGCAAAGTGACTCAAGTATCAGGGAACATGAGTGACATGCGTCGGCCCGTGCATTGCCGCTGGCTCTCCACACCAAACTGCCTAGTCCACGGACGAAAGCGGGGAGAGTCATCTGTGTCTATTTCAATACTCCTAACCCTAACCCTAACCCTAACCCCCCTAACCCTAACCCTAACCCATTCTCTAACTTCCTCTCATCAACCTCACTTTCTCCATCCCTCCCTTACCTTACCCAACTTGCCTAATCCCAACCCTCCCCCCTTTTACTGCCTGACCCCAACCTTACTTATATCCTCCTACCTATCTCCCCGCCCCCTCATCCCCTCCTAACCCTAATTACTCTCCCCCATCTCTTACCTCTCTCCCCATTCTGCCTAACCCTAAATAATTTACCCTCTTCTTGCTTCCTTCTTACAGAAAAGAAACTGCAACTCAACTCCACATACATGACAGCCTCAAAAGAATAAAATAATAACAGCTACTATGGGCATACTGTCCCTGCGATATAAGACAGACTGCTAGAATAGCTTTGGTTCATTTCCCTATATCCTGTCAAAAAAGAACTGACCTCTGCTGCCCATCCAAAAGGGACCTGCTGAGAGGACCACAACCTGGGGGAGACCATCCCACTGCCCCACGGTCGATCTGAGCAGCACCTCTGGAGAAAGGTTTGGTGACTTCTTGGTGCTACCTGCAATGAGTAAAGCACAACAAGATACATGAAATGACCATACGGTTAATACTCACCTAGTTAGGCCTCATTCTCATCCTACTCTCCTTCTCAAACCTGAAAATGGAACACTCCATGACGGAGTATACCATTATTACCCTCAGTCAGAGAAACCTCCCCAACCCAAACAGGAAGTTGAACTACCCAGATCGTTTGGGGCGTGGACAACCATGTGGTCTCTCTCATATAGATGTGTGAGCCCTCACGCCACTTCCCTTAGTTCCCTCTGATGAAGCAGCATGCACTGCGAAACGTTAGGGAGTCTTAGATCATATTGAGTAAACTGCTCTCCTATTTAAGTTTTTTTAAAAGTTTTTTAATTCTTTTTTTAACTTTTTTATCTAAATAAAAGTGAGTTTTTAACACGCCGTCTTATGGAGGTTTTTAACCTTTAGTTACCTTTCACACTGAGTGGATTTTTATTCAACCACATTGTGGATTATGCGTTTAACCTTGGATTGGACATTTACCTGAGGACATTGAAACCCCCTTATGCCTCTGGGAGCGTTTTTTTTCTGCTCCAGAAACCAGATGGACAGGAACGGGACCTGGAAGCACACCGACAGCCGGACAATGAGCCACAGGGAAGTGAGGCCTACAGACCTGAGGCCTAAGAAGCAGAGACTCCACGTCACCAGGCCCAGGACAAACCACATGGCGCAATCCTTCCACAACAAGGCTAAAGGTAGGACCTCCAATATGGACGGTGGGGCTCACTATGGGGAGACTGTTGCTCAATGTGACCTAGGCCACAGAGAGGAAAATCCAGAGGGCTCACACAATAACACTTACACCCACAACTCCTTACCTGAGGAGAGAGGTAGAGTTAAAAGACAAACTAAGATAAAACAGGTGCTAGATCCTAATACAAGAGACCTGGCTAAAAAGTATTTTAAACTCATCCAAGCCATTCATCATAAAAACATTACTGACCGGGCCATATCTACCGGCACTCCTCCCGCAGGCATGATGAGGCAGGTCAGAAAGCTGTCCGGGTTCATCAAACCAGCAAGTCCTACAGAGGAAGTTAAAAACAAAATCACCACTAACACCAACAAGTGGATGGAGGAAAACCTGGTTATTTTACGGGATCACTACGCTAACATCATTTCTCAATATAGCCTAATAAATAGAAACAATATTGCACTTCAAGTGGCAGTAAACTGGGCTGAAAAACGGTACAGGGGCAGGCTTGCTCCCACTACAGCCACGACAGTTGAGCGGGTACTGGCCGCAGCAGCAACAGCAGTGCAGAACCCAGATCCTCATTACACTCCTCCTTCTGTCTTATTGTCAAACCAGCCTTTGCTTTCCAACAGAGATTCAGAAGAGGAACCACCAACAGTCTCCAAGCCACTGGACGTAAAGAGCAGGGAACAATTTCCACCGCTACCCAGGCCCAGTAGGAATTTACAAACTCTCTGTCTGGGCAATAGGCCCACTCTGCAGCAGCAGGTGATGGCAGCTCCACAAACTCAAATCCAGAACCAGCCACAAGCTGAATCAGCCACCACAAGCACGGACACACGGTCTAACCAGACCCACTATGTGCTGCAACAAACCTCCAAACTGACCAGGAGGAATTTCAAGTCTCATAATAGCTCAGCTTTAAAGACTCTCTCCCCTTTAAAGGTGCTGGAGTCTGCTCCCTGCTCTCGACTTCCTCCTCGTCATCACCGTCCTCCTCCACTTGCTGCCTCCTCCCCTTCGCCTGTCACCAACCTTTCTCCACAGGGCCCTGATCAGGACCAGTTTTCAATATCCCAGCTGACCCTTCACTTTTCATTAGACTCTCCTCCGGCACCGAGTGTAATTAATGATCCTTCCTTTACAGAACAGACGCCATACCACCCCATTAAGTCCAGTGTCTGTGATCCCGGAGGGGAAATTTACCAACCACAGGCAACGAATCGTAAACAGGGCTTACAGGTACGACAGGCCAGGGACTTAACAAATGTGGCAACACTCACCACAGGTGACATTGACCAGCTTTCCCCATCCTCTGCTGACCTCTGTCCTCCAGGTCACTCAGCCGTGCCATCCGCCCCCCTGCCAGGGAGCCAGCCGCCCAGACACCTTGATCGGTCCAGGCTAAAATTAAAAAACAAAGAGGTGGGAGGAAAAAGGACGAGAAAATGGAAAAACATCCAAGTTGAACAAACTGGACAAATCCACTCTGATACCTCCAAAAACACCTCGGTAGCAGTGCGGCTGGAGTCCTCACGGCAGGGGCACTTTGGGCGGGCTGAGGACGAGGAATGGGAGGATTTTACGTCAGGCAGTGAGAGAGAACAGAACCGTACCTTATTGTTTTTTCCCACCAGCCACAAGGCCCGGCCTTCACGCAAGCTGGAGGACTGGCACATTAGGGGTAAAAAAACCTGTACTGATATTGGGGGACTCGAACCTTAACAGGATCCTTGAGTTTATGCACCCAGAGGTACAAATCGACAGCTACCCTGGTGCCAATTTCTACCACTTTTGGAAAGTGGTACAGAAAACTCCAGCACACCCCTCTGTCAAGGTTGTGGTCTTCTCAGTGGGACTCAATAATAGGGACCAGGACCCTCAGAAAACATCAATAAAACAACTTAGGGCGCTGTACAGGGCATCCAGAGTCGCATTTCCAAATGCCAGCATCTTTTTCCCCCTCATTAATTACTCACCATCCCTCACACAGATACAGAAACAGAACCTGGACACCATTAATACGTATATTACTAACTACTTACCTTCATTGCCTAGAATCCCACAGGACCGGTTCAGAACCAGAGCAGATAACATCCATTGGACCACGGCCACGGCACACAGCATCTTCGACCTCTGGTGTCAAAAGCTGAGCTTAAATTTACAGTAGGCCCCAACTCCAACCAGAGCACTGAGGTCAGGAGGCTCGAGCCTCCTGCCTCACACACGCACAACAGAAGGGAGGACAGTGGCTCTTCCCACTCAAATGTCCTCAACCTTTCTGAGCTCTTTTGGCCAACTGCCACACAGCTGAGCCTGCTGGAGAGGGGCCTGACATTTGTTCCACAAGACACACACACAGACATAGACAGACGGTGCTTGGCCTTAAATCGGCCACAAGAGGGCGCCATTAGCAACCTCTCAAAACACCTCACCATTTCTGGCCTCGAATGGCAGGCCAACTGGACGGATGGGCAGCGGAAAAGAAGAGAGCAGCACTGGATACAAATGTTGGGCACCACAACGCCAACAGGCTTAAATGAAAAACAATAAAGCAACTTTGAATTCAGAATTAGACACAGAGTGGGGAGAGGAAGAGATACTCGAACTAGAAAAGCGTATAAGAAACAAAACAAAAAATACCGTTTCTTGACAGATGAGAGGGGTATAGCCAACTTCCATACAGCTTCCTGTGTGACAGAGAGGGAGAGGCATTACAAATTGAACATGAGCTTAATATTTGTTTTTTTCTTCTTTTTAATTATGGGATCACTTTACATATATATAATATATTGCATGAACCTTCTATTATCTATTGTCTATTAATAATGAATGTGGACTTTATTGCACATAGAGTGAATGAATGTTGACCAAAACATCTTAATGGTTGCCATTTGCATGACCCTACTGGCATTGTTATTCCTAAACAGAGGCCCAAGCACTTACCTTTTTGTTGGCACTTGATTGAGGATTACCCCCTCATCATATTTATTGTTATTTATTCCAAAGCATCTATGATCCAAAGGATAATAAATGATATTGCATGACCTCTCTTTTTCTATTAATAATGAATGTTGATTTTATTGCATGCAGAGTGAATTAATGAAGATAATGGCACTTAATAACTATTACTTTATTTGCATAGTCTATACTCTTAATTCTTAGACATAGTCTTTAAACACTTACCTCCTTTGGCACTTGTCATCATATGTATTTTATATTTATTTAAAAAAAAAATTCTATTTCGTCTTGGTCAATCTCTAGGCTATTAGCTTGCTCTTGTTTTGGAAGATGGGTCGTCCGTCCGATCATAAGGAAAGGTATTCATCTTCCATGCCTCCTTCAGCCACCTGAGCCAGCGCACCTGAGATCCACACAGATAACAAATAACCCTGATCCAATCCTTCACCTAACCCTTCTCTGCACTGGCTGCCTGTAAAATGTAGGATAGAATTTAAAATTCTCCTACTCACCTAAAAAGTACTCAATGATAAAGCTCCTTCTTATCTTAAAGACCTCATAGTTCCTTCTGCTCCCAGCAGAACACTTCGTTCTCAGAGCACTGGGCTACTTGTGGTTCCTAGAGTGTTTAAATGTAGAACAGGGGGCAGAGCTTTTAGCTACCAAGCTCCTCTCCTCTGGAACCAGCTCCCTCTTCAGGTTCGAGAAGCTGACACACTCTCCACCTTTAAGATTAGGCTTAAAACCTTCCTTTTTGATAAAGCTTATAGTTAGAGATGGTTCAGGTCACTGGCAATGATTGTTAGTCACAGGAACCATCTCTTAGTTAAGCTGCAATAGACATAGACTGCTGGGGGACTTAATTTATACACTGAGCTCCTCTGTTTCCTTCTACCTCCTCTGTCCAATAACCTCCCATCATTGTCCCATGTTTAACTAACCTTGTCTCTTTCTCTCCAGTAGTTGTGCTTCTCCCCCCACTCTCTCTCCCTCTCTGTCCTCACCTACAGGTATCATAGGACTCAAAGTTTGGTGTCTGTGATGGGCAGCTGCGGATCCAACCATTCTGCCTGTATCCAGTCCCTGGTCCAACCATCCTGCCTGTGCTCTGTTGTTGCTTGTTGTTGTTGCTGTGCTTTTCTCTCACTCTATCCTCTCACTTCAACCGGTCGAGGCAGATGGCCACCCACATCCAGTCTGGTTCTGCTGGAGGTTTCTTCCTCGTTAGAGAGGGAGTTTTTCCCCTCCACTGTTGCTGTCAAATTAAATGCTTGCTGTATGTGGGATTTGTTGGGTTTAGTTTTGTGAGGTTTTAAACCTTACTTTTTAAAGTGTCTTGAAATAACTTTGTCGTGATTTGGTGCTATATAAATAAAATTGAATTGAATTGAATTGAATTGAATACTTGTTGGAGGCACAAAGACAGCTGAGCAATAGACAGCATTACATACCTATCACAGCCAGCCTGCAGTCTCAGATACAGACTAGGATCCGCGCCATCATACAGCAACTGTACATTGAGGGTTACATTAAGTTTAGAGATTATCTCTTTGGCCCCAATGACCCAAGGAGCGACACATGAACCCCAAATGCACCAACAAAGTTCCTCCTTCCCACCTCTGTCTTCCCAGATTTAGCAAACTGAAATGACAACCGTCTAAATAATATTGATGGACTTGTGGTCTGTTTCCTGAAGCTAAGTTCATATATGTCTAGAGAATGTTTTGGGGAGTTGTTTGTGTTAGGGGAAGATGTTCATCTGTATGCTTTAAATACTCGAGACGAGAGAAGTTTTCAGAAAACTTTGATGTGCATCTTGTGTGAGCATCAAATTGTCCTCTCCACGGCTACCTTTCTTTGATTTTTCTTTGTGCATATCCAGAAATAAATTTACAAAAACAACTTTTTGGATTCTTTTTTTTATTGAGTGTCAGAAGCCCTCATGGTAATTAATTCCACAGCAGGCCCTACACTCTTCAAAATCTTCCTATAATCCTTAACCCTTTGGCCAGAGACAAGGCCAACCTGCAGCGTGTCATACACTCTGCAGAGAAGGTGATCGGCTGCCATCCCCCGTCTCTCCAGGACCTGGACATGGGCACCCAGGATTGTAGCTGACGCCTCTCATCCAGGACATGAACACTTTCAGCCCCTCCCCTCTGGCAAGAGGCTCCAGTCCATCAGGACAAGGACCTCGTGCCACAAAAACAGATTCTCCCCCACTGCAGTCAGTCTATTGAGCTGTGCCCCAACCCAAGGACAATCACATTATTCTAGACCACCTGCAGACCCACTTTACTCCACTGTATATAGTCTGTACTTAACTTCATTTTAATTGTTTGTATCTTTATGTTGAGATGCACCACCTGCCAAAACCAAGTTAAATTCCAAGTTCTGTAAAGTGCTCTCTACAGGACCTGGCAATAAAGATTTTTCTGATTCAGCCAGAATTAGTTTTACAGCCCCATGTCAGATAACACCAATTACATAAAGCTTTCTATTTCTCAAGATAAATGATACACAGATTTTCCACATTTTATTTATACAGCCACTGAAACCACAAAGGGAAAAAACTGGTCAAAAACAGACAGAACAAAAATAACAACAGCCGATTCCAGAATCCAATGAAGACTTAAGCATCAGGACATTTTCTGAAAGACAAACACCAGGTAGATACCTGAAGAAAAACACACAAGGTTAGTTTTCACATACTTTTGACAAGCCATTAAAAACACTCACAATTAGCCTTTGGGATAGTGAACTGCACTCTCATGCTTCAACAAAATGTATCAAAGTATGCATTTAAAAAGGACTGACACTCATCCAAACATTACTATAATAAAAACTGTTCAAAACCCAATTGTTGTTCATTTGTCTGATTAACAGAAATAATTCAATGTGCATTATAGGGCAGATAAAAACAATGCAATATACACTGTAATCCTTTCACAGTTTACCACAATCAAGAAGACATGGTATAAAACAATACATTTCACAGATGAGGACTGTTAGAATCAGACTGATGTTATTTATTGATTTAAATGGCAGTAATGGCAAAGTTTTGATATGACTCCCATTATTGCAACATGTTTAGCACAGTCTAATCAGGGATAACTAACATGGATACATAATCTGCTATAACACAATTATAACAACACCTTTTCTGACTTGTGGCATGGTTCCTTAAAAATAATAAAACATACTCTCCTGGTTTTATAACTCCGACATGTCTAATTCAAACAAGTCCTTCAGACCTACTTTTGGATGCTCTCTGATCATGTATATTCTCCTCTGCTACTGAACAATTCAAAAATCTCTGAAAGTCTTAACTGCAAAAACATCTGGGAGGATTTGGTGACATGCAGAAGATGAGATCTCAAACCTTATCTAAATACACTGACCATGGTTGTTGCTTTGTCTTTAGATAACTAAAACTTTGTCCCCTAAAGAAGAGCTGCAACCTTTCATTGAAATCAAAATTCCAAACCTTTAACAGCTACATGTCAAGCAACTACTCTTCAGCATAACCAAATGTCACCGCAAACCAAAGGAATGCAGCCATGAGCAATTGCTTCATGAACCTTTTCTTCATAACAGACCTATTGAACAATTACTCTTTCCTCCCGGTAAAAAATTTAAAAGGTGGTTATTTAGAAACATTACATGGGCAAGCTCCTTCGGATATTCCTTGGCCAGACAATTATTTCAAATCAGAATTTTTTTTTGTTTTTCATATGAGGGTTTCACATTCAGTTTGAGTGAACCAGGAGCAAACAAGGACTAGCATATAACAATAATATTTCATGATACAATGTGCTTGTTTTACTACTGCCACACAACCAAGGAATACCTTTCTATAATCTCTTGTAAAACATACATTACACATGTTTGAGTATAATGGAGTGACTTACTGGCTGCTTCCCATTCAGATCTGCTTAGAGTGCCCTGCACACACAAAAGAAACGCTGTTAGACCAAAACATAGGGGAACAGATGGATCCACTGAATTACTTGAATTAATTACCAGTGGTGTTCTCACGCCACATCTGCTGGAATAATCTTTAACATGGCAATATTCTCCTGAACTCTCTGTTGCCTGCTGACCGTGTTCCTCACAAGGAAAAGGCTGAAAACAAAAATTTCCTTGTGTTTATTTAGTCCATCTGAGATTAAAAATATATTATGAAAGCCAGAGCAAAGAGCTCACAACAGACACACATAGCCTAAATGTAAAAAGTACAAACCAAGATCTGAAGTGGACAGACAGATGGACAATAGATTAAAAGATAAGCAGAAGAATAAACTAAGGCAACAACCACAGTGTGCAATTAATTCCAATATTAATTCAAATACCAGCATAACAACACTGCTTAATATTGATTTCTCTTTTACTTGTTAATAATTCAGCTTTACCTCTAAAGCCATCATTTTCATCATCAGACTACGATGACTGTCCTTCTTCACTTTTGCCTCAAAGAACTCAGAGAACCTCTGTTTCAACACCAGACGCATGTTATAACGCTTGGCCATGCTAGAGGAGACAAGTATAATGTTACTGTAGGACGTTAAACACTGCTAAAAATAGAACCTCTACAATTTGTTTCACATAAGGTCAAGTAATTCACATATGACACTACAATGTGTCACTCTACTAGGACTATACTGTAACTAACGGTAGATAAATGGTAAATAAACAAAGCCAGCATAGAGTTTTGTCAAATGTTGAGGATGCAGCAACTCCAGTTAACATGACCGTGTGTTTGCACTGCGGGAGAAAATCTCCACATATGCAATCATATATCAATGCTGCTGTTATTTGCTGCTTTTACATTTAGTGTCTGCACCATTCCAAGTAGATCTGTTCTATGGTGGCACCATTCATCACTATATATCAGATGTGATAATTGGTCACTTACCTGACACTCGTGAGTCAGAACAGATTAAGTGCAATTTTTTCATGTCAGCAAAATAACGTTTTGCACAGCAGTACTTAATAAAGCATCTTCACACGATAGATACACAGTGTTACAGCTGCTACATCTGTATCACAGTATTTTCTTTTCGTGCTTGTGTATTGTTGTAATATTTCACAGGCACAAGTTGCATCTCTGTTTAATATAAAATGGTTTAATGAAGGAAATAGAACACATCCTTTCTCCTAATGGCAGTTGAGCTGTTTTCTGCCTTTTCGCCAGCAACTGGTTTATGTTACCGTCACGCTAGACTGTAAATTAGCAGCCCAAAGAATCCATAATGGAAAACCATTATTGATAACTATAATTATACATTATTATCAATAATATCGCATCATTGTTGCAGCCCTAGTTCTACAGTTTAAAATAAAATGATTCAGATCCTACTGTTGGAAAAGTGGAAAGTAGACAAGGAATTCTGGAACATCCACAACATCCTCAAGGCTGAAGTGATACTGACACCCAAACAGAGGATATGACCCTTTGGACTGGAAGGAAACTTTAAAAACCTCATTTCCAAATGTAAGACATTGTGACGCTTCCACCCGCTTCCTAAAAGTGCAAATGAACACAGGTTAGAGTTTTGTCAATGCTACTTGCTGTCCAGATTTCAACAAAAAAATCCATCCTTGACTTACACAAGTTCGAAAGCATCTGGCGTGGTTCCAATAAAGTAACCTCCAGGTTTCAAACGCTCACAGGCGTTTCTCAGCATCATCTCTGCTTTTTGTTCAGTTTCAAAGGAGTAATGATAAACAAACTGACAGCTGCAAACATCGAACATCAGATCAGGATCATCAAGCTTTTTGGAAAGCACCTCCTAGACACAAAATTAGAGGGGTTCAATTTATACCATTTCACTAGAGACAATGTCATGCCTTACCCCAACAAACAGTGAGCTATGGTAGAGTAACCATGACAACGTAAATATCTACACAAGGTGAAACATAAATAAGGAAAACCAAAATCCAAGTTTTACACAGTCAAAAGAATAAAAAAAAAAAACTTCATAATTCTGAATTTTTGGTGTCCAGCCTCATGCAGAGGTAAACAAATCTGGTTGAATATACCTTGGCACAGTCTGCAGTGATAAATTGAGCGCTGAAGATTTTCTCATTGACGTAACTTTTCCTCTTCATCTCTTCGTATCGAATCTGACACTGTTCTACCGAAACTCCTGCCATATCTGAAAGCAAAGCAGTGATTATTTATTGATTTAATTATTTTAAATTCACATTTGAAAATTTTTGTTACAAGACTACTAATGAAAAACAGGACTGTTAAAACGGGCAAAACTGCTAGAAGATACTTCTATATATACACACACATTTTAGCTTGTGTTTTTGTCATCTCTATATACGGACTGATCTGCTGGACACAATAGAAGCAGAGGAGGCACAGTTGTGTGTACTCCCGTTAACAGTAACAGCACTGCCTCATTTGCATATACAAGTGTGTTCACACACCTTAAAGTTTGTATGAGTATAAATATTAATTTAACCATTAACAACATTACTGCAGTTATACCATTCAGCCTAATAAATGCTACTTGTTGAACTGCCAGACAGGACACTTACAAAGAAAGCTACATCTTTTTTCTTTTTCATGTCAGCAAAATATCATTTTGCACAGCAGTACTTAATAAAGCATATTCACACGATGGATACACAGTGTTACAGCTGCTACATCTGTATCACAGTGTTTTCTTTTCGTGCTTGTGTATTGTTGTAACATTTCACAGGCACAAGTTGCATATCTTTGTTTAATATAAAATGGTTTAATGAAGGAAACCTTTCTCCAAATGACAGTTGATCTGTTTTCTGCCATTTCACCAGCAGCTGCATTATGTCGCCGTCACGCTGTATTGTAAACTAGCAGCCCAAAGAAGCCCAAAGAATCCTTCATTATACATTGTTATCAATAATCAGCTATTACTTCTCCATCATTTAGTATACACTTAGGCTTAAACATTGTAGATGGCTGAGGTAGAGGATCAGAAGCATAAGACAATAACTCGTTTCGGGCTTGTCATTCAGAAGTTATTGTTATAAAACGGGAGGAACATCTACTAGCTTCTGCAAAGTTCAGATAGTGAAGATGAGATTAATGACAGATTACCTGCGCAAACTAAATGATTGATGCCTCCCCTCCTCCACTTCAGGAGGTCTCCACCTTTCCCACACCCGAGGTCCAAGACTGATATCTCTTGAGATCCTGCTCCCCGCACCTGCTCAAGAATCTCACCTGTCAGTTAAACACACAATCAAACCAATCACATATGAGGATGTTTGGAGTTCAATCCTTAAACTAATCACTGATTTATTTTCCACATCTACTTCAGAACCTGCCCAAAAAGCCTCGGTCCTTACTATACAAGAAGGCTCAGAGCATGATGTATTTCCTGAAGAAGCTCAGGTCCTTTAACAACTGCAGCTCCATGCTAAGGATGTTCTACGAGTCTATGGTGGCTGTGGTCTGCTGGGGCAGCAGCATGAATGTAGCAGACAATAACAGACTGGACAAACTGATCAGAAGGGCCGGTTCTGTTCTGGGGGTGGAGCTGGACCCCCTACATGCTCTAGCTGAGAGGAGGATGCTGGTCAAACTCCTCTCTATCCTAGACAACACCTCCCACCCCCTACACAGTGTGCTGGTTGGACAGAGGAACACCTTCAGCCAGAGGCTGATCAGTATTAGGTGCTCCACAGAACGCCACTGGAGATCCTTCCTACTGGTGGTCATCAGCCTGTACAACTCCTCCTCTCTCTGTAAGGGTTGATCTTCATCCGTGCAATAACACGTATAAGAAAACTTTACTATTGTTTAATTACTAGCTAATTAGACTTGATGTGTGTGTAGATGTGTTAGCATTCTTCTTACCTCCCTACCTTCTTGTGTGTACCTCTACCTGTGACAGCAATAAGAGTGCGCAAAATAATTTCCCTCTGGCATTAATAAAGTTTTTTGAATCTTGAATCTATACTGTAGTGATGAACACTAAGGACCGTTATTGTCATTGAAAGTATTAATTTTTGACTAGTTACCAATAAGAACACTTTTCAGCCAGTTGTTGAAGTTCCTCATGAAGAAAATTCTGCTTTGACTGCGAGCAGCCAACCCAACTTCTTGCAGACGGTTGTAGTGGGTTGCAACTTTCACACCATGATCGTTCGCCTGACAAATCAATAACAACTCATCAAAACTTCGACATCCAGAAATCATACAAACTTTATCTTTGCTGATATTTGTTTTGAGGTAACCTCTGAGAAATAGAATCTTTTATAAATATGATTATTAATTAACTGGATTAGCTAGCTAATGATCAATGTACCTGTTTTTTTGTAGGTGTGGAGTCTTGTGTATGTTCTTCGTCAAGTCTCGTCTTCACTCTCACCTTCTGTCTGTTCCCCTTTAAATCTGCTCCTGTAGGGGTCTCTTCCTCAGTCACAGACTGAAGCTCCATGTTTCACCTGACAAAACAGACCCAGACTAACAAAAACTGCCAGGCCTTTCAAGGCTACAGCATCAGATTGTGGATGTTGTTACCATGGATAAACAGTTCTTTGTTTCAGTTTGAAGCTGTCTGTAGCATATATTTGTGTTAATACTCTGACATCTTTACCATTTAGAGAGGCTGACTGACCTGCTACTAAAGAGACTGAAGATCAGTCTGGCTCAACTTGTTAAATCCTTGTCATACATCGACTTGCTTTACTTAAGTTAAAGTCACGATTGACTGAACTGGTTAGGTTACTGTGAGACAATAACTTGGACTGATTTCAAATTAGATTTGCTTTAAATGAATCGCTAATGTTTCTGTTGTCTAAGAATGCATTAGCGTGCTGTTTGCTAAATGCTAATATATATATTTGCATTGTGACCGGCCGAAAACACCAATCGGACTAAACACGCCGGAGCAATAAAACACATTTGGCTAAACCTTCCGTTAAAGTTACATATTTTAAAAAGTAGAGAAACAAGACACTCACGAGACTTGTACACCGAACGTGTATGCTCTGAGCGGCGTCTGACTAGAGATGTCCAACTCTAGCAATCCTTCTCGACAGTCGACACAGCGTCCATCTTTCGAAGCGGAAGTGTCGCAGAGTAGCGTGACGGGCACGTAATAAATCACGTGACCAATGCGAGCGAGCGTCGACAAGTTACGTGACTGCCCAAATGCTTATAGGCAGTTTAAACGGGCTGGCATATGTCAAAGCTTTATAAACATGGCAAGTGGACTTAACATCTATAAGATAGACATAAAGTCAAAACTGTAATGAAAAATTTTCGCAACTACATTTTGACACTTCACAATTACAATAAAAACTATCTTGCGAAGTGTGAACGGTTCTTCAAAGCTAGAGAGATAGTGGAAATGATTGAAATGAAAGTATTTGATTTAACAAAATGACAGCCATGTCTCCTCGATGTAGTAAAAAACAAATTTGCACAAGCACCAAATAGAGTGATGAAAACCTCTCTCTAACAAACATATTTTAAGGATAATGATTTATTATTATCCACAGAGAAACACAATTACACCCCTTATGATTAAATTATTTTTATTTGACACCAAAACCTGGACTGTGATCCTAAACAACCACATATCAGTGAGGGTTTTTAACATTTAATGGTTTTAAATTCGAATTGTGCCTAGGTAGAATGTAGTTGTGGATATCTGGAATTCCCTTTCTATCCAGGCAAAACTGAATTGTGGATATTCTTTGATCTAAACCAAATAAATTAATTAAAGTAATAATTAAAACCAAAGTCCTATTTACTCCAATTTTCTAGAAAACTCAATTTTGCTATGAATCTTATATCTCTAAAAATCTTTCATTCTAATTATTTCTTGTGTATATATAAATGACACTGTGAAAACACTTGCTCCACAGATCCTCTGCTCCATATACAAATTGGCCTGAGTCATAGGGATAAAAAGTATTTTATTGTCATTGTGGAGATACAATGAGATATGTTTGGTGACTCTCAGAGACCAGCCGCAGCACAAATGCTGCAGACAATATATATAATAAAATATTTACATACATGCATACATACTATATACAATACAATGATACGGGTGGGGAGGTGCATCTGTGCATTGATAAGCTGATTAATTTTTTTAGCTAAAGTGCCTTAGTTTCTTTGCAGCCAGGCAGGTCTAAGGGTGGTAGAGGAGATATACAGGCTACAGATATGGAGAAAAAGTTGCTTCACAGTCTAGTAGTGTGTCCTGATGGTTTTGCATCTTTTTCCTTATGGAAGGGGCAAAAACAGCCTGTGTCCGTGGTGAAATAGGTCTTTAATAATGTTACCAGCTCTCCTTTGCAGACGGTTAGCATAGACTGTTTCTAAGCTGGGGAGCTTGTTCCCACAATCCTTTGTGCAGCCTTAACTACCCGTGCCAGGTCTTTTTGATTCCCTGTGGGGCAGCTTGTATACCACACTTTGATGCATTGACAGAGAATGCTCTCTATCATGCTCCTGAGTCAAGAGGGTATCTTTTCAACTTGTTGAGCTTTCAAAAGAAGGAGATTCTCTGCTGCGCTTTCTTCACCAAGTGGGAGGTGTTAATAGTCCACGTCATGTCCTTTGCCATGTGCAGACCCAGGCATTATATTGGTTCTGCTCTAAAATACACAGTGCACCTCAACACAGCACATAACAAAATTGAATGATAGATTCAAATAATCCTCATTTCTAAATTTGCATTAAAATGGTTTATCATACCACATTTTCTGTATAGTTTAGTATAGAAGAAGCAATATTATGTAAATGACACCTAATGAACCTAAGACAGCCATTTGCAAACTGTAAACCCAAATTACTTCAGTTTTATATATAGGGTTACGTTGTTGGCAAAAAAACAAATAAAGTGAATGGTGTTGTACATGGATACAAATTCCTGTCAGTGGAGGATTCATGTCAGAACACCACACAGAAACTAATTGCTTCAGTTAAGGCCACAGACATGTGCTGTGAGTTTTAGTTTTGTGCTGACTACAGCAACTGCCAACTCCACTTCTTTCTTAACATAAGTAATGGTAGTAAACAAGCAGCAGGAGGTGCTGCGAGTATGTTGAACATCAACACATGCCTCAATTATACCAGATCATTTAAGCAGAAAAAAATGCATTTGTTTTATCAGAAATTCTTTTCTAATAACATTTCATTTCATTTATAATTTAATAAAATATTTAATAGTAGCTGTAAGTAGCAGTAATATGAAGATGAAGATGATGATCATGTGTCATCAAACTGTGACTTTCTAGCCAACATTTGTCTGTGCTGTAAAAGGACTCAGGAGTGGGACTTCCCTCTTCTTATGATTACACTTAATACACAGTTATAGTTTTCCTTGTCTTTTTGGCTAGATCTTTTACAAAGTTGCTATTGCTTAGGTACTGAAGGGACCACATGTTTTGACTAAATGCTTGCTCATGCCACAGTTTTTTATATCTCTCATCATCCCTTGTTACTGCATTTATATCTAACCTTCAATTCTTCTGTGAAACCAGCTCCCAGTTCAGGTTCTAGTGGCAGACATATGATGCTTCTAACTGACCTTTTTGATTAGACATGTAGTTATGAATGGTTCATTACACTCATTACTAGATCCATCAACTTTAAATTTACCAAGTCCTTTGTCCCACCAGCTTCTTCCCCATAACTCATATGGAGTTAACCTCAATAATCAACTCTTTCAAGTTATCCACATGTCTTTTAGACTAGATTACTTAAAGACGTTTTGCCTTTAATCAGCTCATTTTAAATCAAATCAACCAATCTTTACTAATAGGCTATTACCACAGGCTTTAAAGGTGGCTTTGGTCAAACCTTTATTGAAAAAAACCTACTCTGGACCCTGGAGAACTAGCCAACTATGTCTTTTACCTACCAAGCTTCTCTCCTGTGGAACCAGCTCCCTGTTCAGGTTCGAGAAGCTGACACACTCTCCACCTTTAAGATCAGGCTTAAAACCTTCCTTTTTGATAAAGCTTATAGTTAGAGATGGTTCAGGTCACTGGCAATGATTGTTAGTCAAAGGAACCATCTCTTAGTTAAGCTGCAATAGACATAGACTGCTGGGGGACTTAATTTATACACTGAGCTTCTCTGTTTCATTCTAACTCTTCTATCCAATAACCTTCTATCATCATTCCATGTTTAACTAACTTTGTCTCTTTCTTTTCAGTAGTTGTGCTTCTTCCCCCCTATCTTTCTCCCACTCTGTCCTCACCTACGGGTATCATTGGACTCAGAGCTGTGTCTGTGATGGGCTGATGCGGATCGAACCATCCTGGGTGTGTCCAGTCCCTGGTCCAACCGTCCTGCCTGTGTCCAGTCCCTGGTCCAACCGTCCGGTCTGTGCTCTGTTGTTTCTTGTTTGTTGTTGCTGTGCTTTTCTCTCTCTATCCCCTCACCCCAACCAGTCGAGGCAGTTGGCCGCCCACATTCAGCCTGGTTCTGCTGGAGGTTTTTTCCTTGTTAGAGAGGGAGTTTTTCCTCTCCATTCTTCACTGAAAGTCCTTTTTTATCGAATTATTTTCTATTAAAACATACACAGTCACCATTTAACACTCTATTCAAACCTTAAAACTAACAGTTACAAATAACTACTTAACCTCCATAAACTCAATAACATCCGAAGCTGCCAAATGTTAAAAATAGCTAACTGCTAACTATTAGCTAGTAGGTAGAGCAGGTACTGGTCCATATGTATGGGCTGATAACTACTGATAATGGCCATTGAATGGCATGATGAATAAATAGAGAGGTGAAAGGACTCCCAGATTTCCTAAAGTCTAATACCAGCTCCTTAGTTTTGCTGCTGGTGCAAACTGGACCATACAGTATCTGTGGAAAAATCTTGAAATAATTTTCCATCCATCCATCCATCCATCCATCCATCCATCCATCCATCCATCCATCCATCCATCCACTTTCAACCACTTATCCGGGGCCGGGTTGCGGGGGCAGCGGTCTGAGCAGAGTTCCAGACTTCCCTCTCCCTGGACACTTCCTCCAGCTTTTCCGGTGCACCCCAAGGCATTCACAACAACGCCAACTGAGAGACATACAGTAGTCTCTCCAGCGTATCCTGGGTCTTCCCTGGGTCCTCCTACCGTTGGGACATGCCCAGAAAACCTCCCCAGGGAGGTGTCCAGGAGGCATCCAAAACAGATGCCTGAACCACCTCAACTAGATTCTCTCAAAGCTCTTCCCTGGTGACAGAGCTTCTGACCCTATCTCCAAAGGTGCGCCCAGCCACGCTGTGGAGAAAACTAATTTCAGCCGCTCTGTGATCTTGCCCTTTTGAACATGACCCAAAGCTTATCACCATAAGTGAGGAAAGGAATGTAGATTGACCAGTAAATTGAGAGCTTTGTCTTTTGGCTCACCTCCCTCGTCATCACGACAGATCTGTACACCGACCACATTACTGCAGCCGCCACACCGATCCGTCTGTCAATCTCACGCTGAGTTGTCTTGAGACTAAGCAACATGGCTATGTTTCTAGAAAGCAGAGAGGCTCTGTCCAATGTGGGATGGACACCATCTCTTCTATTTAGCCCAGGTTTTCCCCAAAAACTGGTCCAATTAGCCACAAAGCCCACATCATTTGCAGGGCACCACCTAGACAACCAGCGGTGGAGCGATTACAGCCGGCCATACATATCATTGATGGTCACATTGGAGAGGGGTCCAGAGAAAACTACGGAGTCCGACATTCCGGACTAACTCAAATGTTAACTCATAACTCAATGTTAGTTTTAGTGACTTTCGATTGGCATAACCGGGCGTCATTAGTTCCTGTGTGTATTACGATCTTAGCGTACTTACCCTTATCCTTAGACAGGAGCTTAAGATAAGACTCAATGTTGCCCGCTCTGGCCCCAGGCAAACACTTAACTATGACCGCTGAATTCTCTAACTCCAAGTCACCAAGTCTGAGTCACCAATGATCAGAGTGGGGTTCTCAGCGGGTGTGTCGCTGAGTGGGGAAAATCTGTTTGAAACGTGAAGCTGTTGGTGGTGAACCATGGGCGCCTGCCTAAAGCTACGTTTCTTACGAGCCGTAACCCAGTCATTACCTAGCTGCCTGGGGCCGGCTGGGGGACTCTAAGTCTAACAACCTTGCCAACCCTGCAACTAGCGTACACCTATTACAGATACCATTACAATCACTAAAGGAGGCAGGGGTTAGCTAAACATAAGACACATCGAGCACCGAGCAGAGCGAGAGGGAGAGGAAAAGGGGGAAGCCATAGCAGGAAAGTAAACTGGCTGCTACGCTAGCAAAGAAAACATCAGATAACAGTGAAGATTAGCAGGACATTTAATGAAAGGAAAGGATGCTTTAGTGTTACAAGCTTGTTTTGCAACTCTTAGCAGTCGCTACCAGATATAAGACAATAATATTTTAGAAAAGAGCAGAGAGTAACACCGTACACACACAGCGGCAGCAAACCTCAGTAACCGGAACTGACGCAATACACTTATCGTCAGTCAGCCAGGAGTCGCTCTGAGAGAGGATGCTTCTGATTTTAGCTATATTTCTAAGATGAAAGTAGGCGGTTCTAGAGATTTGTTTAACGTATGATGTAAAAGAGAGATCCTGGTCATTGATGACACCAAGGTTCCTCACAGTAGAATCTGAAGCTAATATTATGCCATCCAGGGTGGCTATCTGACATGCAAGATTTGATGTCTTTTAAACAACTCTGAATTTTGACTAGTTGATCTGTTTCATTTGGTTCCAAAGACATATGTAGTGGATTCAAATGATTAAGAGTTTGATATTAATGCAGAAACATTAATATACCTCAAAGATGGGGCACCAGGTTTGTTTTAAAGCTGAAACCACGCTTTAATCAATCTAGTCAACGCCAGATGCTAATTCAATGAGTTACCCGTTATGGACAACAATAACAACTTTCTCGTGATAAAACCAAATCAGTCTCTTATGCCATGAATTCTTGTCACGGTTCAGTGACCTCTGCTTAAATCTTAAGAACAATGCACACAAAACCAGATTCCTTTTAACGTTTTATTAATCTAACACTACTGGATATATGAATAACATAATATGGAAATACTCAAATAAACAGAACAGAAAATGAGAAAACAATCAGAATGAGATGATCATCGGTGATGATGACGGCTCGGGGTCAGCAAAGTAAAAGTCAGCCAGGCTGGACTTTCCAAGGTGTTTCAAAGTGTCAGCGCTACTTAAACTAGCCCAAAAAGGAAACGGGCTGGAATCTAATTTAATTAGTTCAATCAAAAACAGCGAATCAATTAAGGACTGGTTGTAACAGTTTCAGTTTTGCGGAGTTTCTTGATGACTTTCTAGCGTTACAAAATTTGTTGTTCGTTCGTTTTTCTAAGTTTAACTTAGGTTTACAAAACTTAAGAACAAAGGAAAATAAAAGAAAAGTAATGCGACGCAAAAAGAGAAGGTGAAAGAAGTTTGAAGGTAGAGGGAAATCCGATTTCACTAGGGTGTCACTGGTTTAAATACCCCTGGGGCAGTGGTCACTGCAGGGTGGAGAAATGAGTTCAACCAGTGGTGAAGAGTTCCACCTCTTCAGATCAAGTATCAAACGATTGGATTTGCATCGCTCCTAAATCTGGGATAATTAAGCTTTCCTCTTTTCATCAAGCTCAAAGTTCCATCACACCATAACATAAGATTAAAAAAATAAAATAAAATAAGCAGAGACGTCAGAATGGTTAAACAGCAATATTAACTGCATAGAATATTAAGGTCTTATACGTGGTCCCTTACAACGCTGTAACAAATGAAATGTTATTCATCATGACTGGTCTTGTCTTATGTAACACCCAGGAAACACTAAAACATACATGAATAATAAATGCAAGCAAAATCAAATTATAAATGACCTAATCTGGGCATTACTAATTAAACAATTGTAACACTTAAAAATGTAATACAATAATGAGGATACCTAATTGTAGCTGGTGGACATAGTCTATGTGTATGTTGCACAGATTAAAAGAAGTAAAGAAGGTGAGTATCTCTATTTCAACTTTGTGCCTACACACAAAGGAAAGGGGGGTGATAAGTTGGAGTCCCTTTGTGACTTTAGATATTTCCTGGCAAATCTGTAGATCAGGCATTAAACATCACACAGAAACCAATCTAATATCAAATGAAAACATTTTGTCCACAGAATACAATGGCATCAGTTTCATGGAAGTTGGAAGTTCTGGTGCATCGGAACCAGAATGTGTGTCCAAATGAAGTCTCTTGTTCTCTTGATGAGCACATTCCACATTCTATGGCTGGTGGTCCCAGTTCTGGGAGAGGCAGCTTCTCAGTGATAAATGTGACAGGCTGTCCTTTTGGAATGATAAGCAGACTCTTCAATGAGGGACTTAAGTTCACATGTAGGTCAGGTTACCTCAGTCCAGATGTGGATTGCTACACATATATAACTGAGTATCATCTGCATAACAATGAAAATTAATACAATGCTTCCTAATAATCTCACCTAGAGGAGAATTGTATAGGCTGAACAGAATTGGACCAAGCACAGAACCCTGTGGTACTCCATAGCTAATCCTTGTCCAATTCTCACTGGAGAATTTCTCATTAATATGAACAAACTGGAATCTGTTCAACAAATAGGATTTAAACAATCCTAGTGCTGTTCCTTTAATTCCGATTCTATGTTCTAGTCTCTGTAATAGAATGTTACGATCAATTGTATCAAATGCGACACTAAGATCTAACAGGACAAGGACATGTGCTTTGCACTGCTACTTTAATTAGCCATGCGTACAGCAGCACTGCAGTATCGCTGTAAAGCAGTAGTTAACGTATTAGGTTTCCATGTTATCTGTGAATGTATGTGTGTGTATATTATCATTCAGAGTATGTTAAGTAAGATGAATGTTAATGCTAACACATTCATAACTAAACAACTGTTGTACTGTGGTTTACCTTGGAGATTAATATTAATACCAATAATAGCGTTAAGGTATGTGCACATACTCATACAAACATATACATATCATATACATACAGATATGCATTGTTATACATATCCCATACTACTTAATAAAAGTAATGACATACAACACCACAATTTCCATATTCATACGTTATTGATATTGGTAGTGATAAGTATCAGTAATACTTGCAGTTGGATTTGGAAAGCCTGTTCAGGTTTTGAGTGTCCCACTACAAGGTTAGTAAGGCTGTAGCTTAACATTATTCACCTTGGGGCCTTATCCTTGATGTACTTATGGATCTTGGATGGTGGTTTTCAAACTCATTAGTCCTCGGCCTCCTCACTTGCGGCTAGCGTATAGTCTCAGGGTGCTGGATTTGGGGTGGAACCCTCCATGCATGGTGAGGAGCTTTCATGTCTTAACATCTGTGGTCTGTATCTCTTCCTTTGGCCAACTTATTATTCCCGCAGGGTATCTGATCACTGCCAGGGCGTAGCTGATTATTGCCCGGGATTTGTTCTTGCCATTGAGCTGGCTTCTTAGGACTTGCCTTACTCGTTGGAGGTATTTGGCTGTTGCCGCATTCCTTGCTACCTGTTCAAGGTTGCCGTTCGCCTGTGGTATTCCAAGGTACTTGAAATTGTCCTCAATGTCTGCTATTGTTCCTTCTGGGAGTGAGACCCCTTCTGTGTGGATTACTTTGCCTCTCTTTGTCACCATCCTCCCACATTTATCAAGCCCGAATGACATCCCAAATTCCGAGCTGTAGATCCTGGTGGTGTGGATCAGCGAGTTGATGTTTCACTCACTCTTGGCGTACAGCTTGATGTCATCCATGTAGAGGAGGTGACTTATGGTGGCCCCGTTCCGAAGTCGGTATCCATAGCCAGTCTTGTTTATTATTTGGCTGAGGGGGTTCAGACCTATGCAGAACAGCAGTGGGAACAGTGCATCTCCTTGGTATATGCCGCATTTGATGGATACTTGGGCAAGTGGCTTCCCGCTGGCTTCAAGGGTTGGTTCTCCACAACCTCATCAAGTTTGCAATGAAGGCCCTTAGAGTTCTATTGATGTTGTACAGCTCCAAGCATTCAGTGATCCATGTGTGTGGCATTGAGTCATAGGCTTTCTTGTAGTCGATCCAGGCTGTGCACAGGTTAGTGTGTCGCATTCTGCAGTCTTCGGCGACTGTTCTGTGTACCAGGAGTTGGTGTTTGGCTCCTCTGGTATCCTTACCAATGCCCTTCTGTGTTTTGCTCATGTATTGACCCATGTGTCCACTTATCCTAGCTGCGATGATGCCTGACATGAGCTTCCATGTTGTGGAGAGACAGGTTATTGGCCGGTAGTTGGATGGGACTGTACCCTTTGAGGGATCCTTCGTTATCAGGATCGTTCGCCCTTCAGTTAGCCATTCAGGGTGAGTCCCATCCCTTAACAGCTGGTTCTTTTGTGCTGCCAGGCGCTCATAGATTGCAGAGAGCTTCTTCAGCCAGTAGGCGTGGATCATGTCAGGGCCAGGTGCTGTCCATTTTTTTCAAACCTGAGACTCTTTGTTGGATATCTGCCACTGTGATAGTCACTGGATTCTGTTCAGGGAGGTTGCTGTGGTCTTCCCTCAGATCCACCAGCCACTGTGCATCACTGTTGTGTGACGCCTCCCTTTCCCATATGCCTTTCCAGTACTGTTCAGTTTCCAGCCTTGGTGGGTCTGCTCTGCTGTTGTTACCCTGCCATTGAGAGTACACTTTCGCAGGTTGTGTTGGGTTAGGGTTAGTCCTAAGAAGCCAGCTCAATGGCAAGAACAAATCCTGGGCAATAAACAGCTACAGTACGCTCTGCCAGTGATCAGATACCCTGCGGGAATAATAAGGTGGTGTCACGGTCTGGACTCACTTCCTGCTTTATTTTCTTCTACTTCCAGTTTTGTGTGTTGTCACTTTTGTTTTAGCTTTACTTTGCAGTCACATGATATCACCAACTGTATTCCATTATTAATTACTCACCTGTTTTTCTTTTTAGTATTTAAGCACCACCTCTCAGCCCAGCACCTTGCCAGATTGTCTTTGTGTTATAGCCAGCAGTCCAGCATTATTTCATATCTTGATTTGTGACCGACCCTGTTTTCCCTGACCTTGCCGCCTGCCTCATCTGTGATACTGCCTTGCCGTAAGTCTGACCTAAGCCTGCCTCCTGACCACCAACTGTCTGATTCATGCCTGTACCGCTACTGCCTCAGTTGTGTATCGACCTTTGCCTGCCTGACTACGAGTATTAATAAATCCTTATTATCACCGAGCTTTGTCTCCGCCGTGCATGTGGGTCCGCTACAGAGGCAGCCGTTAAAAGTGTCTACCCCCACCGTGCTAGGGACTCGAATCTGCCGTGTCAGCGCCCTGTTTGCACTGCGGGAAGAGTGTGTTACGTCCTTTTGGCCTGTAGGTGGCATACCTATTCAGTCCTCGTCACCTTTATAGGGAATACGAGCAACGATCAAACGTAAGCGTCATATTACCCTTGTAAAAACATAAAAACTGTTCGGATGGTTAACAGATGATAAAACATTGTCAAGGCATCGACAAGGACAGCTAACTCGCTTTTCCCTGCTTCAAACAGCTGCTGTAATTGAGAGTAACCCGTGCGGCATCACCGGTCAATCTGGAAACGTATTCATTGGTTTGGACGTTGTTCTGCCCGCTTTCATGTAGACACAAAACTCGTCAAAGCAAAAGAGCTCAGTGCAGCATTTGCAAATCACATGTGAACGTTTTATTTTTTTTTGTAAATAAAAATAATGTTTGCCCTGTTCAAACCCTGGGGAATAATAACGATTCTGATTCTGAAAGCGGCTGATCAACTTCGCAGGAACACATTTCATATGGTAGAGGTGAAAGGGACACTAACAACCCAACGCAGCCGAGGCTGTAGCAGGCAGACCTTTGTCCTGCGTTTTGATGCGTGTTTCCCCTTCCCCCAGTGTCCCTGCTCTGGGACGTGGATGGCCACGCCCACTTTTATTCACCAGACGGACATGAAAGAGGGATTAACGAAATAAACAGCTGGTTAACTTCGTAGGAACACTTTGTTGTAGGAACTGGTATATTTAGAAAACCCAGTAAAGGTGTGTGAACTGGGGAGGAGACGGCAGCAGCGACTGAAGAGCAACTGATTAGAGTTGATGTCTTTCCCGCTGACAGGCGCATTCATTTGATAATGCACGTACCTTGGCTGACAGTTCAGTTGAAAAACACACTGAATCTTTATCAAACCGTCCCTGAATAACATCTATGAACTGCAGTTTCTTCCTTGATTATCCATGATTTATTATGAAAGAAGCGCAAATCTTTGCCAGTCCAAATTGTGCAATTAATACTGTGTTTACAATAAAGGTAATAAATAATAATAATAGTATTTTCATTTTAAAATGCACTGCATATTTTAAACGAATGTCGAAGTGCTACAAATAAATTAGACCAGAAAGCTACGATAAATACATACGTTTACTCTTGCAGAGTAAACATGTAGAACAAACTACTTGCTGCATTAATGAGTCTTCTCTCGTGTTTCATTGAGCGGCAGTCTGGAGCTCTCTGCTAAGACTGCTGCCCCGCGACCCGTCCACAGATGAGCTTCGATTAAAAATTAAAAGCAGAGTTTTTTTGTTTTTCGTTTTTCTCTAAACGAAAAAACAGTTTTAAATCCAATTCCGTGTGTTTTTGTTAAAAATATTTTTGCTCGATTTATTGGTTTGTAAGGCGGTGCTTTTATTCAAATCTGTTTGCCGCCCATTGCAAGAGAAACGAAAACACCGGTGAAAGTGGCTGGATGGACGGATGGTAAATGAAAATGTTGAAACGTACATGGGCCGAATAAGTCACATCAGCCACTCATTCAGTTACAATGACATGCACAGTCAAAACAAATTATCCCTACATCTAGTGCGCCACTCCCTCGTTTCTCTCGTAGCCTGCATTTGCACATCCATACATTTGTGTATTGGTCACTCTCTGTCTGGACACATGACTCCGAAACACGTCACGTGTTTGTGTAAGAGTTTGATGTTTCCACCAAATTATAAGCAGAGGTAACGAGAGAACGACTTTTTGTGTTTTCCGTTTGTCTCTAAACAATAAAGACATATTAACTCCAATTCCGTTTCTTTTTGTAAAAACCAAATATTTTTGCCTGTTTTATTGGTTTGTAAGGCGGTGCTTTGATTAAAATCCGTTTGCCGCTCATCGGAAGAGAAGCGAAAACGCCGGTGAAAGTGGCTGGATAGACGGATGGGAAATCAAAATGTTGAAACGTACACGGGTCGAATAAGTGATCTCAGCCACTCAGTTACAATGACACGCACAGTCAAAACAAGTCAAACTGCAGTTCTGCAGACACGCGTAGAGTAAACGCGTAGGAACAAACATGTTGCTGTAATGCGTCGCTGTAGATCTGCTGATTTCAGGGGCCCGTTTCAAGAAGGAGGTTTTGTGGAAACTCTGAGTTTGTTAACCCCGAAATGAGGAAAACTCAGAGTTTTCGGTTTCAGAAAGCAAGGTTACTTAAACCCGTAAAGCGGGGTAAGTTTAAGCCCGTTTCAAGAAGCGAGGTAATCGAAACTCAGTCAGTTACTATGGCAACTTACTCTGTGAACCAAACCTGGTCGCGAGCAGGTTTTATTCGGGAAACCCAGAGTTTCCTTCGGTCTCCGCCCCTTTTTAAAGTGAACAGTGTTTAAATACCTCGTTTAATCGTTCAGTTCATTCATAGATTTCACCTGTTTCCTTCGCGCAGAGACCAAAATGTCCGTTTCTAGAGGATCCTGTAGATGAGGAAGATGTATTAATTCACACGGCATTGAATTTACGCCGCGAGAGGATTTTAACGCCACGAGTTAATTTTCTGTCATATCGCCGTGCATATTTATTTGAGCGGTAACGTTTTTCTCGAGACTCCATACATATATTAATAATCTTATTCACCCATACGTCAAACACATCACCCATCGTGGCCGTGCTTTTACATCCGAACAGATTCTTTGTGTTGCGTTACGTTTTTTTTTGCAAACGGTAGTTTTCCTTATAACATTGGAGATGCTGAGCACATTAGTGAAGCCACTGTATGTAGAAAAAATCGACCTCAAGCGCTTTCCTTGACACAAACTCCTTAAAGCCATTAAAGAGGAGTTTCACAGGATTGCAGGTATGTGGTAATCAATTTGTTTCATTGAGGCTAATCTGAAAAATGATGATCAGTTAATAATATCTTGCTGTGATCTGAAATAAACTGCACTGTGGTAAGTACATGTATGTCCTATACACTTATTTCTATGCATGCACTACACACTCACAGGAGCACTTCTATGCAGCACTAAAGTAATGTGAACTTTCTTCTAGGAGAGATTGACGGCTTTCTGCTGGAGATAGGGGTTAATGCCAGCCCACACTACTGACCCCTGACCCAGAACCTGAAGCAGGCCCCCAGCAGCGCTTTAATGTGTCACTGCAGAATAAGAGCCCGGGTGGAAATGACCATAGGCCTGTTGAAAGCAGGTCTTCAGTGCCTACGTCACCTCAGGGAAACACCTGAGAGGCCTGTGACATTAATGTGGCATGTGTTGCTCTCCACATTATTGCAATTATTAGAGGGGAGCAACACCCTGCACTACAAATACAAGACCCTGAGGAGACTCCTTCCATCATGGTAATCTGCAGAGTGGATGGACAGTCGGATGTGATTTGCCATAAGATCAGCCATCACCACCACCAATAAAAGAAACTGAATAAATGCAAATCATAATTTATTTGGTTTTCTTCATTTCCTACAAATACAAAGGCAATTGTTAGATTTTTTGATTTTTCCAATAATTAATACAATTCACCTTCAACTATACACTCACCTCCAGCTTGTGTTTGGGAATTTCAATTTCTAGATCTGTCTTTTCAATCTTGTGGTACAAGTGTGATATTTTCTTGAGATTTAGTTTATACAACTCTGTAACCGGTAACTTAAAATACAGAAGATTTATAGTTACAAGACATAGTTCCTCATTACTCCTACAGAATTGAACTCTGGTGTTTACTGAACATACCTGAACTGTGGGCATCTTTGCAGCAGAATGTGACTGACCTCCTGCTGTTCTTTCACACTCTGGGGCAGAGGGGAGATAATAATGTATACTTGTATACTTAGAGATCAAGTTACATCATTTAGGCTACGCAACACAAACATCAGAAATCATGTGATGTGTATAAACTGTATTAATATTACACTTTATAATACTGCTTATCATAATTTAAGCTTTATTTAGTATGATACTCACAACATCCTGGGCTTCTGTTGTGACAAAGAACCCAACCCAGACTCTAAGAAATTAATATATCAAAAGTAGCCTATGTAAAAAATCAAATATATAGGTAGGCCTCTTACATTTTACACATGCACTTGTATCCTGGGGGGTGACTGGTTCTGATGAATTTCTTCAGCCTCTGCTTTCCAGTGTTCATGCTGAGGGCCTTCTCCTCTGCATGCGTCAGTGGTGGAGGTGCAGGTCCTCCACCAGTTGTTCTAGTCTCTGCCTTCTTTCTGTTGGCTGAGTAGAAGACAAAAGATTTAACTGTGTGAAAACATTACAGCCATGTTGAAAATGCTGCTGCACTGCTATACTCTGCATGCTATTTAGTTATTTAATATGTCAAATGTTGTCAGGAAGTAGTCAGGTAGTCTACACCCATGATATGATGGTGCCTTATACCTGTTTGAATTATGTTTTTATATTTAATTTTTAGCCACGTTCTTTAATGCCTGCAGGATTGCGCCTACATAAAAACTGAAATTAAGTTCTTATATTATTACGTGTTTTGGGTAACTTTTAAAAACCTAATTAGATTAATGTAATAATTGCTCTCCCTAAAACGTATTGGATTATTGAATTATCATTACTTTACAAATCCCACATCAACCACAACAGGAATTTTAAAAATGCATAGACATAACACTGCACTTTTAATTCATATAAACATCGGTATTTTATGCAATTACTGAAGTAACTCCTTAGATGAGTGAAAAATTACTTTACAAGTCCTTACTTTACAAGTGAAATATAACAACAATACTAAAATTATTTAGTATTTAGTTACGCTGAACACTGTATGTTTAAAATGTAAACTTACGCATTGACCCGAGCAGCTATTTTCTTCCAAGCTAATTCTTTCTCTTTCGCCGCTGCAGCCGTGTTGCCTTTTCTACGGATTATAGACTCGTAGTCGCTATTTGCTTGAAGTATCATATCCATTTCCGGCCGTCTGTTGTTGTCCTGTTGCCATGGTGACTCGTAATATCTTCACTCCATTGATCAGGGCTTTGTATCGTCGCGGTGCACGCGCTTAACTCTGAGTCAGACAACTCAGAGTTGCTTAAACCAACTCTTTTTGTCATGATCTGGCTTTGTGTTTCTAGTTGTTTCCTGTTTTATTTTGGTAGTCTCCTGGTTTCTGTTCCTGTTTTAGCTTTACTTCCGGTTTCTTGTCTTGTCACAGCTGTCCCTGCTCATTACCCACACCTGCACTCTGTTAGTCATCAAGTCACTGTGTATTTAACCACCACCTGTGTCCTTAGTTCCCTGCCAGATTGTCGTATTCGAGTTCCCTGAGTGTTCGTGTTTCATGAGTTGAGTTCCCTGAGTGTTCGTGTTTCTCGTGTCGTGTTCCTGTCTGTATCGTGTATCCTGCCCGACCCTGGATTATCTACTTACCGTGAGTTTTTGCCTGTTCCCTGTCTGTACTTTCGCCGAGCCTTTTCGTGTATGACCTGGACCGTCTGACCGTGCCTTTAAGAATAAACCTTTTGTTGATTATAATATCGCCTCCGTGCTGTGCATGTGGGTTCGCCGTCCGCCCGCCCGAGTTCCTGACAGAACAATCTGGCCACACTTGGACCCAGCCAGCACTTAGCCTCCGGTCAGGTCAGTGACTGTTTTTCCCTTGTTTTTTACGGCAAATATAACTCTCCCGCGGAAGTATGGTTTCGGTTTCCTCCTCTCCGCCTCGTCGGATCGTCGTGCCTGCACCAACCTGCCCAGCTCCATGGTTATTTCCCTGGGAGGATTTCCTGCTCTCACGCGGTTCTCAGTCTCCAGTTCAGCCGCGCGCTGCTCAGTCCCCAGTTCAGACGCGCGCTGCTCAGTCTCCAGTTCAGCCGCGCGCTGCTCAGTCTCCCGTTCAGCCGCGCGCTGCTCAGTCTCCAGTTCAGCCGCGCGCTGCTCAATCTCCAGCTCAATCGTGTTTTGCCCAGTCTCCAGCTCAATCGTGTTTTGCCCAGTCTCCTGCTCAATCATGTTTTCCCCAGTCTCCAGCCCAAGCTCCAGACGCCGCGGCCCCGTTTCACCATGCGGATCCCGGTACAGAGGTCCGGTCCACACCGCGCCCAGCGCCTCAAACGACGGACAGTCGCAGCTGCTCCGGACGGCGCCGGCGGCGGCGCGGTTCCAGGATTCCGGGTCCCGCGGTCTCGGTCATGGGGACCGAGCAGCCTTCTTCCCCGACAGAGGAGCCCCTTGATTCTCTGACTGACTGTGTCCCTCTGATAACAGGCATCCCAGACAGCGTCGCCCGACGGGTCCACCTCCTCTGCTCTCCTCCAGTTGCCTTTCTCTTCGTCCACCTCATGAACACCGCCAATTCGGCTACAGACCCGGGCGCGAGAGAACAACTGTTCCAGGAAGCAGCCGCTCTCGTCCTGAGGGAGCCTGTCCTGCGTGAGGCCCTGCAACTCCCGGGCCTGCAGCCAGCGGCCGCTTCATGTCCCACCTCTCAGTCAGGTCAGCCTCGCCATGCTCATGCCCTGGTGCAGCCCTGTCGCCTCCAGGCCCCAGCCCAGTCAAACCTAGTCCAGACCCCAGATCAGCCGTGTGTTGCCCAGACCCCAGATCAGCCGTGTGTCACCCAGACCCCAGATCAGCCGTGTGTCGCCCAGACCCCAGATCAGCCGTGTGTCGCCCAGACCCCAGATCAGCCGTGTGTCGCCCAGACCCCAGATCAGCCGTGTGTCGCCCAGACCCCAGATCAGTCGTGTGTTGCCCAGACCCCAGTTCCGTCCTTGTCCCCGTCAGAGGGCACCGCCCGTCTGACGATTGTTAATCCCACCCAATCAGGCCCGACGTCTTCCCCGTCGAGCTCGGCAGCTGTAAGCTGTCATGCCAGCTCCGGAGTTGACGCCGTTCCAGTCCCTGTCGGCCATGTTGCGGCCGTTCCAGCTCCTGTCGGCCATGTTGCGGCCGTTCTAGTTCCTGTCGGCTCCTCAGAGGAGGACGCCGTTCCTGTTCCCGTCGGCCATATTGAGGCCGTTCTAGTTCCAGTTCCTGTCGGCTCCTCAGAGGAGGACGCCGTTCTAGTTCCTGTCGGCTCCTCAGAGGAGGACGCCGTTCCTGTTCCCGTCGGCCATATTGAGGCCGTTCTAGTTCCAGTTCCTGTCGGCTCCTCAGAGGAGGACGCCGTTCTAGTTCCTGTCGGCCAAGAAGAGGCCGTTCCAGTTCCTGTCGGCCATGTTGAGGTCGTTCCAGTTCCTGTCGGCCATGTTGCGGTCGTTCCAGTTCCTGTCGGCCATGTTGAGGTCGTTCCAGTTCCTGTCGGCCATGTTGAGGTCGTTCCAGTTCCTGTCGGCCATGTTAAGGTCGTTCCAGTTCTTGTCGACCAAGTTGAGGTCGTTCCAGTTCCTGTTCCTGTCGGCCATGTTGAGGTCGTTCCAGTTCCTGTCCCTGTCGACCAAGTTGAGGTCGTTCCAGTTCCTGTTCTTGTCGGCCATGTTGAGGTCGTTCCAGTTCCTGTCGGCCATGTTGAGGTCGTTCCAGTTCCTGTCCCTGTCGACCAAGTTGAGGTCGTTCCAGTTCCTGTCCCTGTCGACCAAGTTGAGGTCGTTCCAGTTCCTGTCCCTGTCGGCCATGTTGAGGTCGTTCCAGTTCCTGTCCCTGTCGACCAAGTTGAGGTCGTTCCAGCTCCTGTCCCTGTCGACCAAGTTGAGGTCATTCCAGCTCCTGTCCCTGTCGACCAAGTTGAGGGCGTTCCCGTAGGCCAAGTAGAGGGCGTTCCCGTAGGCCAAGTAGAGGGCGTTCCCGTAGGCCAAGTAGAGGGCGTTCCCGTAGGCCAAGTAGAGGGCGTTCCCGTAGGCCAAGTAGAGGGCGTTCCCGTAGGCCAAGTAGAGGTCACCCCTGTCTCTGACCCCGTTCCTGTCGGCCCTGTAGCGGTCGTTCCATTCCCCGTTCCCGTCGGCCCTGTAGCGGTCGTTCCAGTCCCCGTCACCCTTGGAGCCGCAGCGCCCGCCGGCCTCCAGGAGGAGGTCGCGCCAGCCGCAGTTCCTGCGCGCCTCCGGGAGGAGGCCGCGCCAGCCGCAGTTCCTGCGCGCCTCCGGGAGGAGGCCGCGCCAGCCGCAGTTCCTGCGCGCCTCCGGGAGGAGGCCGCGCCAGCCGCAGTTTCCTGCGCGCCTCCGGGAGGAGGCCGCGCCAGCCGCAGTTCCTGCGCGCCTCCGGGAGGAGGCCGCGCCAGCCGCAGTTCCTGCGCGCCTCCGGGAGGAGGCCGCGCCAGCCGCAGTTCCTGCGCGCCTCCGGGAGGAGGCCGCGCCAGCCGCAGTTCCTGCGCGCCTCCGGGAGGAGGCCGCGGTACTGCGCGCATCGGGAGGAGGCAGCGCCAGACGCAGTTCCTGCGCGCCTCCGGGGAGGAGGCCCGCGCCAGCCGCAGTTCCTGCGCGCCTCCGGGAGGAGGCCGCGCCAGCCGCAGTTCCTGCGCGCCTCCGGGAGGAGGCCGCGCCAGCCGCAGTTCCTGCGCGCCTCCAGGAGGAGGCCGCGCCAGCCGCAGTTCCTGCGCGCCTCCAGGAGGAGGCCGCGCCAGCCGCAGTCCCGGCGGATCCCCAGGAGGGGGTCGCTCCCGTCGTAGTTCCTGCCGACCTCCAGGAGGGGGTCGCTCCCGTCGTAGTTCCTGCCGACCTCCAGGAGGGGGTCGCTCCCGTCGTAGCTCCTGTCGACCTCCAGGAGGGGGTCGCTCCCGTCGTAGTTCCTGCCGACCTCCAGGAGGGGGTCGCTCCCGTCGTAGTTCCTGCCGACCTCCAGGAGGGGGTCGCTCCCGTCGTAGTTCCTGTCGACCTCCAGGAGGGGGTCGCTCCCGTCGTAGTTCCTGCCGACCTCCAGGAGGGGGTCGCTCCCGTCGTAGTTCCTGCCGACCTCCAGGAGGGGGTCGCTCCCGTCGTAGTTCCTGCCGACCTCCAGGAGGGGGTCGCTCCCGTCCCGGCTCCGGCCGCACCAGCATCGGTTCCTGGCGGTCCGGCTCAGGCCGCACCTGCATCGGTTCCTGGCGGCCCGGCTCAGGCCGCACCTGCATCGGTTCCTGGCGGCCCGGCTCAGGCCGCACCTGCATCGGTTCCTGGCGGCCCGGCTCCGGCCGCACCTGCATCGGTTCCTGGCGGCCCGGCTCCGGCCGCACCTGCATCGGGTCCTGTCTCTCGTCGCGGTGGTCCAAGGAGGACGCCGCTGGTTCCTGTCTCTCGTCGCGGTGGTCCAAGGAGGACGCCGCTGGTTCCTGTCTCTCGTCGCGGTGGTCCAAGGAGGACGCCGCTGGTTCCTGTTTCTCGTCGCGGTGGTCCAAGGAGGACGCCGCTGGTTCCCGGCTCTCGTCGCGGTGGTCCAAGGAGGACGCCGCTGGTTCCCGTCTCTCGTCGCGGTGGTCCAAGGAGGACGCCGCTGGTTCCCGCCTCTCGTCGCGGTGGTCCAAGGAGGACGCCGCTGGTCCCTGCCTCGTCCTTGTCTCGGCCGCCGGACTGGTGGCCTTGCCCTCGGCGCCTCCTGCTGCCCGGATGGCGCTGCCTCCTGCGGCGACGCCCGCCTCGACTCCTCAGCCCTTCGGATCAGCGTCCGCCTGGAGGACGTTGCCATTCGGGGTGGTCCCCGGGGACATCGGTCCAGCCCAAGGGCACTAAGAGTGCCACCCTGGCTCAGCGGCTGCTGGGCAGGGTCTCGCCACGCCATCACCCTCCGTGAGGGAATCCCTGAACTTCATGTTTTTCTTGGTCATGGACTTTTGTAGTGTTTGTGGACTCTTGTTTTGGCCCTCCCCCGGTCCTCCCTCCACCCACCCTGCTCATGTACCTTGAGGGGTAGGGATTCGGTCCCTCCGCCTGGGACCACCCTCCGCCCGCCCTGGTTTGGGGGGGGGGCTTCCGTAGGCGCCGTGGAAGGCGCCATAGGGGGGGGGGTACTGTCATGATCTGGCTTTGTGTTTCTAGTTGTTTCCTGTTTTATTTTGGTAGTCTCCTGGTTTCTGTTCCTGTTTTAGCTTTACTTCCGGTTTCTTGTCTTGTCACAGCTGTCCCTGCTCATTACCCACACCTGCACTCTGTTAGTCATCAAGTCACTGTGTATTTAACCACCACCTGTGTCCTTAGTTCCCTGCCAGATTGTCGTATTCGAGTTCCCTGAGTGTTCGTGTTTCATGAGTTGAGTTCCCTGAGTGTTCGTGTTTCTCGTGTCGTGTTCCTGTCTGTATCGTGTATCCTGCCCGACCCTGGATTATCTACTTACCGTGAGTTTTTGCCTGTTCCCTGTCTGTACTTTCGCCGAGCCTTTTCGTGTATGACCTGGACCGTCTGACCGTGCCTTTAAGAATAAACCTTTTGTTGATTATAATATCGCCTCCGTGCTGTGCATGTGGGTTCGCCGTCTGCCTGCTTCGAGTCCCTGACACTTTTCAGCTGTTCTGGAACCGAAAACTCCAGGTTTGCAAACTCAGAGTAGATCAACTCAGAGTTTAGTTTAAACTCAGAGTTTGTTAAACCTCCTTCTTGAAACGGGCCCCTGGTGTCCTGTCAAAATTACGATCGACAACTGTTGTAAAACAAATTCCTATGATTATTATGGTTATTTACGTAAAATCTACGACTATTGGAAAACCTTCATCAACAAGTTGTGGAAGTTTAAAACCTAAATAAGCGGCTGTAGTCGCAGATGGACTGCGCTCTACGTCTTTACTTGGCCATGCACATTCAAATTATATTAATTAAACCGCAACCCATAATCACGGACTTATGTGAAGTCAATATGTTGTATCAGATGTTAGAGCGGTGGGTGTGTACATATTTTTAAGAGACGCCTTCTATTTAAAGACATGAAAAAGCTGAGGAGAATGAAAACAAGAACGTGTTGCTGCTGTGGCGCTGCCTGTTTTAAACCACACAGAATAATTATAACTTTGCAGTGAACAGAAAATAACTAAGCCATTAACAAGTTGTTGCCCTTCATACTCCCCACGTTTGAGCACACAACAGATACTTAATAGTAAAATAGGTCTGGTGTAATATATGTGTGTTACAGGTAGAAATGAACAGTCGGACCTCAGTTACGCTGTAGTGCTTTGGAGGCTTCTAATCAACGCTGCGTCACCTGGTGGTTTAAACGAGACTAGCGTCCTGATTTTTTTTAGCCGGCTGCAGGATTGAAAATCTTTAGTCAGCGACGCACTATGGCGACGCGTCGGTACTGCAGTAAAAACGCTAGTCACTTTGAACCGCTACCACTGTACCTAGAGCGCCATGACAGTACAATCTGGCCAGACTCTGACCCAGCCGGCACCCTGCTTCTGTTTAAGGTCAGTAGTTGATTTTGTTTTTTGTGTACGTGGACAACGCACAGTTACGATGTTTTTTACCTGCTCGAGTCTGCGGGAGGACCTCCGCTGGTGCTTCGAGGAGCTCGCGAAGGATTATGCGGAAGCCCCCCGGCTCCGCACCATAAAGCAGGCTATTGGCATCCTGGAGGAGGAATTCTGGTGGCTTGACTACCCGGGAGTGCAGACGCTCTTTGAGAGACTCCAGGCAGTGCGGAGGGAATTGGCACGCGCTCTGCGCACAGCGCCCGCCAGCGTCTCATCAGCTGCTCCCGCTTCACCAGCGAAAATTCCTGTTGCCGCTCAGGCAGATCCAGCCCATGTTCCAGACGCTGCTCAGGCAGATCCAGCCCATGCTCCAGACGCCGCTCAGGCAGATCCAGCTCATGTTCCAGACGCCATCTCGTCGGCCCAAGTCCAAGCCCACGCTACCACCATAGTTCTCCAGTCTGATTCAGGCCGTACCTTGGGCCCCGCTCCTGCCTCAGCCCCGACGGTTGAGGAGATGGAGCCCACATCTGGTCGTTGGCGGCCCAGACGGCGTCAGCGAAAGCCGGTTCCCCCTGTCCAGGCTCCAGAGGACTTGGCCACTGAGATCAAGCAACCCTCTCCTCCAGCAGAGGGCCCCCTCGCTCCATCAGACGACATCCCCACCTCCATCGCAGGCATCCCGGACAGCACCTTCCAGCGGATCTGTGCTCAATGTGCCCCTCCAGTTCTGTTCCTGTTTGCCCATTATCTGAACTCCACTGAGGCAGCGACCGACCCAGTCACCAAGGAGCATCGCTTCCAAAAAGCAGCCGCGCTCATCGCTAGAAAGCCTGCACTGTGTGAGGCCCTGGAGTTCACTGAGCCGCCGTCAGAGCCTGCACTGGTCCCAGCGTCTCAGCCTGCACTGGTCCCAGCATCTCAGCCTGCACTGGTTCCAGCGCTTCAGCCTGCACTGGTTCCTGCATCTCAGCCTTCACTGGTTCCTGCGTCTCAGTCTGCACTGGTTCTTGTGTCTCAGCCGGCACTGGTTCCTGCGCCTCAGCCGGCACTGGTTCCTGCGCCTCAGCCGGCACTGGTTCCTGCGCCTCAGGCTACTTCTGTTCCTGCATCACAGTCTACGCGTCAATCTGCGACTGTTCACACCAAGTCCTGCCTTGGCCCCAGCTCAGCCACGTCAAACTCAAGCTCAAGCCTCAGCTCAGCCACGTCAAGCTCAAGCCTCAGCTCAGCCACGTCAAGCTCAAGCCTCAGCTCAGCCACGTCAAGCTCAAGCCTCAGCTCAGCCACGTCAAGCTCAAGCTCAAGCTCAAGCCTCAGCTCAGCCACGTCAAGCTCAAGCTCAAGCCTCAGCTCAGCCACGTCAAGCTCAAGCTCAAGCCTCAGCTCAGCCACGTCAAGCTCAAGCTCAAGCCTCAGCTCAGCCACGTCAAGCTCAAGCTCAAGCCTCAGCTCAGCCACGTCAAGGTCAAGTTTGAGCTCAGCCACGTCAAGCTCAAGCTCAAGTGTCAGCTCAGCCACGTCAAGCTCAAGCTCAAGCCTCAGCTCAGCCACGTCAAGATCAAGCTCAAGCCTTAGCTCAGTCATGTCATGCTCAAGCTCCAGCTTTACGCCAGCTAGTGGGCACCTCTTGCCAGCCAAACCAGGCCTCAGTCCTTGTCGACCTCCCTGTTGAGGTCGTTCCAGTTCCTGACGACCTCCGCAGCACTGCGGTTCCCCGACGACCCCCAGGAGAGGGTCGCGGCCGCCGCAGTGCCTGCAGCGGTTACCAACGACCCCCAGGAGGGGGTCGCACCCGCTGCAGTTTCCGCTGCAGTTCCTGCCAGCCTCCACGAGGAGGCCGTTCCTGTTGCAGCTTCCGCTGCAGTTCCTGTCGGCCTCCAGGAGAAGGTCGTTCCGGCTGCAGTTCCTGGTGGTCACCGGCCACGTGCGCCTCTACATCTGGTGGCCTGGAACAGATCACGTCTGCAGAGGCAGCTCCTGGTGGTTCGACCACGCTCGCAGAGGCAGCTCCTGGTGGTTCGACCGCGTCTGCCTAAGTTACTGGTGATCTGGCATGGATCACATCTGCCTCAACTCCTGGAGGCCCGGTCCCGGTCGCGCCCGCAATCGGTTCCTGGTGGCTCGACACCGGCCATGCCCGCATCTGTTCCTGGTGGCTCGGCTCCAGCCACGCCCACATCTGTTCCTGGTGGCCCGGCTCCGGCTGCGCCTGCACGTCTGTCCTCGTCTCTAGTTCCAGCCTCGTCTCTGGTCCCGGCCACGTCTCCACGTCTGTCCTCGTCTCTGGTTCCGGCCTCGTCACTGGTCCCGGCCACGCCTGCACGTCTGTCCTCGTCTCTGGTTCCGGCCTCTTCTCTGGTCCCGGCCACGCCTCCACGTCTGTCCTCGTCTCTGGTTCCGGCCCCGTCTCTGGTCCCGGCCGCGTCTCCACGTCTGTCCACGTCTCTGGTTCCGGACACGTCTTCAAGTCTGTCTTCAACTCTGGTCACCCTCATAGACTCGGTTCTGTTTTCTGCAATTCATGGAGATTCATGAATGAACATGCAATTCATGTTTTGTTTTGACCTGCCTCCTGTCCTCCCTCCATCCACCCTGCTAGTCCGCCTTGCGCGTTTTGGGGCGCCTGGGAATTCGCCCGTGAGGGGGGAGTTCTGTCACGGTCTGGACTCACTTCCTGCTTTATTTTCTTATACTTCTGGTTTTGTCTTGTCACTTTTGTTTTAGCTTTACTTTGCAGTCACATGATATCACCAGCTGTATTCCATCAATCATTACTCACCTGTGTTTCTCAGTATTAAAGTATTTAAGTACCACCTCGCAGCCCAGCACCTTGCCAGATTGTCTTTGTGTTATAGCCAGCAGTCCAGCATTATTTCATATCTTGATTTGTGACCGACCCTGTTTTCCCTGACCTTGCCGCCTGCCTCATCTGTGATACTGTCTTGTCGTAAGTCTGATCTAAGCCTGCCTCCTGACCACCGACTGTCTGATCCATGCCTGTACCGCTACTGTCTCAGTTGTGTATCCTTTGCCTGCCTGACTACGAGTACTAATAAATCCTTATTATCACAGAGCTTTGTCTCCGCTGTGCATGTGGGTCCGCTACCTAGAGCGCCGTGACAGGTGGCCAAAGGAAGAGATACAGACCACAGATGTTAAGACACGAAAGCTCCTCAGGGTGCTCAGGGCCTGCACAGGAGCAGGCCCTGAGCACCAGAGCCATAGAGGCCCAAATCTACCACACCAGACAAGACCCAAGGTGTAGACTGTGCAAAGAGGCCCCTGAGACGATCCAGCACATAACTGCAGGGTGTAAGATGCTGGCAGGGAAAGCATACATGGAACGCCACAACCAAGTGGCTGGCATAGTATACAGGAACATCTGCGCGGAGTATGGACTGGAAAACCCAAGGTCAAAGTGGGAAACACCTCCCAAGGTGGTAGAGAACGAGCGAGCCAAGATCCTGTGGGACATCCAGATACAGACAGACAGAATGGTAATGGCGAACCAACCAGACATTGTGGTGGTGGACAAAGAGCAGAGGAAAGCCGTAGTGGTGGATGTGGCAATACCAAGCGAAACTAAAGAAATACCAAGGGCTCAGAGAAGAACTGGAGAAGGCTTGGAAGGTGAAGACCACAGTGGTGGCTGTGGTGATTGGTGCACTGGGGGCAGTGACCCCCAAACTGGAGGAGTGGCTACAACAGATCCCTGGAAAAACATCCGACATCTCAGTCCAGAAAAGTGCAGTCCTGGAACAGCAAGGATACTGCGCGGAACCCTCAAGCTCCCTTCAGAAAGACCCTTCAAAGACCCGAGCTTGGAAAGTGGATGAGTATATATATATATATATATATATATATATATATATATATATATATAGAGAGAGAGAGAGAGAGAGAGAGAGAGAGAGAGAGAGAGAAAATATAGAGAGAGAGAGAGAGAGAGAGAGAGAGAGAGACTGATTACGTGATCATTGACCATTCTGTTTATTTTAATTTATTTTATCTCAAAGGGCCCAATTTTGTTTCATGCATGACTGTCACGATTACCTGATTGTCATGTGTTGTGTAATTGCTGCACTAAACACTCCTAGAACCTAGAAAAAGAGGTGTCCCCACATAGAGTGGGCTACACGTGCGCTGTAGGTCCTGGCCCGATGAAGCAAACAGGTCACCATCATCTGTAAAAAGCAGAGATGCATTCCTGTGGTCCCCAAACCAGACCCCCTCAGGCCCATGACTGTGCCTAGAAATTCTGTCCATAAAAAAATGAACAGAACCAGTGACAAAGGGCAGCCCTTCCAAATCCAACATTCACCGGGAAAAGGTCTGACTTACTGCAATGCAAAGCAAGCTCCTGCTTCTGTTGATCAGAGAGCAAACAGTCCTTATCAAAGAGCCTTGGACTTCATACTCTGAGAGCACACCGCACAAGATGCTACAAGGGACGTGCTCAAATGCCTTCTCCAAGTCCACAAAACACATGTTAACTGGTTGAGCAAACTACCACAAACCCTTGAGCACCCTGTTGAAGGTGTAAAGCTGGTCCAGCGTTCCACGACCAGGCCAAAAACCACATTGTTCCTCCTGTATCCAAGGTTCAGAGAGGCATCAAACGGTTTGCCAGAATCTCTTTGAGGCAGAACGATCACCAATTCTCTGAGGGGTCCAGCAGACAGAGCCATCAATGTGAAGGCTCCGTCCACTGGCCCCCCTAAAGGGAGCCCCCAGATTCCTGGACGAGTGTGTATGGCTAGTGCAATTAAAACTACAGAGCATCCACTTGGGAGGGACAGAACCACTTTCCGGTAGCCCCGGTCCCTCCATCAGCAGGACGCCCCTCGCAGACCTAAGTGGATGAATGTGGAGAAATATAGTTGCAAAGCAGAGCACCAGGGTCCGGAGAGCCAGGTTCCCGACTAGCTCTGCTACCCACCCCACAGCCCCCAGCCAGGGAGCGATAGCCAAGACCCAGGGAACGCAGTACTACTGCCGAAGCACCACACGCAGTGCAGCCAGAGCCATCCTCACCCTTCTTTCACACTTGCGCCCAGGGCGCAAAGAAGACTGCAGCCTGAGTAGAATGTCAACCCCCGCCCCGCCCCGCAACAGACCCGAGCAGTTACCAGAGAGCGTCAGACCGCTAGGGCAGGCAGCGCCCCACCCAAGCAGGGGCAGCGCCCCAGGGGAGAGACAGCCCTCCAAGCACAGGCAGACACCCTCAGAGGGACCTCCCCCGACACAGGTCATCCAGGTCTTCACCCCTGATTAAGCTATCTGTGTAGCTGAGTACATACATATGTCTATATATGTATGCAGCAGTCTACAGGACTTGTATGTGCATAAACAGTAAGTCGGTCTGATAGTTTGTGCATGTGTGAGAATATGTGTATACTTATGTAGAGTATGAATATGTATGTATTTATACATATTTTACATGTCTGTCCTGATAATAGTTCTTGCTATTGTGACAGGGCGGCAAGAGCCCGCACGGAAAGGACGCCAGGGGAGGCAAAGGAGGACGTTCACACTCAATATTTATTCTTTAAAATATAATTCTCAATTAAAATACACCACACGAGGTAAGTTACGTGATATAAACACCAAAAGAAATACAAATCAAAATCGCACCATGCAGAATCACGGCAAAATAGAAACCAAAACAAAACCAACCAACCTAAATTAACAATAAGAGATGAATCAACAGTTATAATGCGCAGACATACACGCGCACACACACGCACGCACACACACACACACTTACACCAACAGTGGTTTCCGCCCCTTAGGTCTTGGACAATCCGAAGGACCGAAACCTTGGCGGAAACCGGGACACAATAAAAAGAAAAAGACCCCGAAAAAGCCAGAAACAGCAGCGTCTGGGAAGGGCACAAGCCCGTGGGTCACTCGTATCCAGACCCAAAGCGGTAATCTGGACTGTAGCGCAGCTGTGCGTCCCGGTCGCTGCCCCCCCAGTCGTTGCTTACCAGCTAGGCTCCGCTCTTCCAGCCGCTGGCGCGCTGAATTAAAGACATGGTAAACTACCAGGCAGGGAGAAACCGAGAGATTTAAAGGCAAGATCAGTCTGTTACCTGAACACCACCCGCCGTGACTCGAGCTAATGCCAGCCCGGATAGCTTTTATTATGACGCCAGCTCTGTGAAGGGGTCCAGCTCTGGAAAAGAGTCGCTCATAAGCGCTGCGCCTGAGGGGGGGGGACTCACAACCCTGCATCACCACACAGACAGCAGCTCCCCTTACCTGTAGCGATCGTACACAGGCGCACCACTGCAGCCACGGATAAACCACGATGATCTTATTAGAGTGCTCACCTGCGCTCATAGGCACCAGCCACAGGCCAACAAAGAGCCCTAATCAGGTGTTCACCTGTACTTAAAGGCACCAGCCTGGCCCGCCTCCCAGGGAGCCAATTAGGTTATATGGTGGGTGGGGCAAACCTCCACACTACCACACTATTTTCAATCTTCCCTCCTATATTACTGTATGTAAAAGCAATAGTAAGTGTGCAAAGCTGAGGATAAAAAAGTTTTTTGGATCTTAAATCTATACAGTAGATGTTGGGGAAACTCCTTGATAAACTCACAGCTGTAGTGTACAGTGTGACCAACAATTAAGATATCTGTCTGCTGCATTTTCTGAAACTCTTTCAAGTAAGTGTTTCTATATTTACTGTATATTTTTTATGATTAACCTTTGTAAACCTTTCACAAAATGTTGTCCAGTTGTTCTTTATTTACATTTTTTCTTTTTAAAGGTAAAAGCATTTAGGTTAATCTTCCCAAACTGTAGTACTAGAGTTTACCGAACATTTTCCAGTAAACTGATGAAAACAGCAGAAGTAAAATAAATTCATTGTTTCAGTTTTGTCCTTTGACATTTGACTTTGACATTGAACTTAAAGTAACAGTTTGTTCATGACATAAGCAGTGACTAGTGGATCAGTGTTTCAACAAAGTTGAGATGGGGTGACTTGATGCAGACAGATACAGTTTCCCCATTTCAATATCAGCTGATCCTGGATAAGTTTTTATACAATGATCCTTTCTGGAATGTCTGTAATATATCCTGCTGATGGAGATATGACACATGTTACTGGGTTGGCAGATACTGGATTTTACTTAAAAATATCAAGTGCCTCACAGGAATTCAGAAAACTAATAGCAGTCTGAATTCTTTATTTTAATGAACAAAAACCAGCTCTCAGGATACATTCTCATAAAAGTCTCAGCTGCTCATGTGACAAACTTCCAGAGCAGCCTTGGACAGCTTGATATTTTCATCTCCTTTTCAAAGGAGAGCACATGGAAGCAAAGCCCATCAATAAGTCTTGGGATTTAGGGAAACTTCCTTAAATGGAAAAAACACTGCCAGAGGGTTCAATATGACAGTTTGTGATTGTGCAAATGTACAGCTAATTATCCAGTACTTGTTTGGCATGCACACACTGATCTGAGCCAATATCTGACCTTGGAGCACCCATGGGCCACAAGCCAGGCTGTGTCTCCCCAAAAATACCCCATATATAATATTTTTTCACCATTGAACAATAGGACGAGGGACAATGCCAGGTAGAACCAGAACATATATATATTTTTATCCAGATGTTTTCAGGTTTGAATTCTGTAGATGTGCTGTTTCTACTTCCTGTTTGTGTTGGCACCTATTTTAGAACTGGCCTCATTCCTGTGGGGGAGCATCAGACAGACAAGAGAATGGAGGGATAGAAGGACGGAGGGATGAAAGAGTGGATGTGCTGATTAATGGATGGAAGCTCTATAAACATGTAAATCTGACCTTACCATGTTTCAAAGGTGCAGCACTGCTGAATAAAGTAGTAGCTTTAAAAAGCTTCTTCAGCCGTTCACTCGACTCTGTTTACAGCAAAGACGTTTTGAGACAGAGGAGGCTTTGATACTCAAATACCAAATAGTCACTCTCTCCAGTACCCCGTTCCCCCCATTACCATTATCAGTGAGTGAGGGGATCTCCAGAGACCTGCTTTCATTACAAAAGCTCGCCTGTATTACATTGACCACCTCCTCTACTTCCTGCAATAATCACACTAATTACACATATTCAATAATAACACAATCACAATGTTTTGGCTGCAGATGTGCAGAAGTATTTATTATAGCAGTAGGTTTTATTGTTTTACTCTCTCTATAGCTTACTCTCTGCAATATTAGTACAATATGTAATAAAATGCACTTGTGTGAACTGCAGCCTGTCCACGGTGTATTTTCACCTACTGTAAAGTCACAACAACGCCTCACGGGACTCTTACAGGAATCAAGTAGTTCAGATAGTGAATGAGTGGTAATCATACTCAACCATTGCTCAAACTGAAGGTCATTAAAGTTCATTAATAAAAGTCAGAAATAATGTAGAAATCTTAAATATAAATATAAATGTTCCTGCAAGCAGTTCAGATGGCTGGATTTACCCTTTACATAAAAACATACATTGAGTGTAAAGTGAATTAATTAAATTAATTGAAAATTAGGCTTTAATGATGAAATCGTCTCAAAACGCTTTAGTGCACAAATAAACTGTATTACATTACAGGACTAAAACTACTTCTCACTAACTATAAAGTTATAATTTAATAAGTTCATTTCCTTACGTGAAATCGATTTTTATTACTAATTCTTTCTATTAACTCAGGTATTGTTCTCTTGGTTTAAATTCTACGGCTGGGTGCGCAACTGATTTTACTTGAATAAAAAGCTGCTGTTACCAGTAACACAGTTTCAGGACTGTGGTGTTTCTGAAGTGTTTTGCTTCAGCTCCAGGTCTAGTTGCAGATGAAGCGTCATTGTTGTGCTCTGATTGTTCCAGATTCTATCAGGTGGATCTGAGCCTGGTGAAACTTGAGCCCCTGCTAATGTTCAGACCTACTGTTATAAGGGGATTCCCTGGACTGTGAGACTGCCGGGAAACTCCACATAGACCTCAGAGTGATTACATGAAGGGGCCACAGAGTTAACACTGACGTGAGAAGGGTTTTTATAATACGAGGGTTGTTTTGCTGGGTCTGGCTGATATGTACCGAAAATAATGCAAAGGAAATGCTAATGTTTTTGTATAGCAAAGACACCTTATTGAAAAGACAGAGCTCTCGATGACTTTGGGTTTGGTTTGGGACAGAGACTAAACTGAGGGCAGAGGAGATGGACCAAGCCAACAGTCAGTGAGATCAGCAACAAGCTGTACAGACAACTGAAGGTGTCACTGTCCAACATTAGAGCCTAAAGCTGCAAATGAAGGAAGGCGGGGTTCAGTTTGAAGACATTGACCAGGATGAGCATACAATACAAGATAAGACCAAAGTAACATTTGTCAAGTCAACTTGACTGTCATTGGTGACTTTTGTTTCAGTGTGGTGGTCCCTCACAGAGAAGGGCCTAACTGGTTTTATGTGTGGAGTATTTATGTTATCCTTGTGTATTTCTGCCTGAGGTTCAGGAAAACAGACTACTGCAATGGAAAATGCAGTAGTCTGCAAACAGTTGATATGCTGTAAAACAAAAAATTTTGTTTTACAGCATATCAACCCCTTAATTAAACAATGTAAGAAACAGTGGAAAGAGAAAATCACTTTAATAGAAGAAAGCTCCAGCAAAACCAGGGTCAGGGTATTTTCCTAATGTTACACTTAAAACAGTCATGCACCCATTTGAGGTCATCACACATTGACATGTGAACAGCTGCTGGAAAAGAGGACGCAGACAAGAACAGAAGAGGAACCGCCCTTTCAAATTTTTACTTTTTTCTTTGGAAAATGTAGAAAATTAAAATGAGCTTCAATTTTAAAGTGAAACAGGAAAAGACCAAACATTAAATAAATAAATAAATAAAATGCTACTTTCACACCATGTGAATCTATGTATAGTACATGTGAGAACCGTGTTTCTGGGTCCTTTCAGGTATGGAAACACTCACCTGTGTGAGTCTTTACCTCCTCCTGCATTAACTCAGAAATCTGACACTCACACACCCACAAAGTCACACACACACACACACACACACACACACACACACACACACACACACACACACACACACACACACAGACTCCCTCTCTATCCATGGGCTGTTATATAAACCAAGTCCAGATGCTCAGAGCCAGAGGATTCCTGCAGAGAAACACTGTCTGCTTATCTGTCAGTGACCAGTTTGACCTCACAGCATCATGCTCAGCAGGTAAGTTTTTCAGGTCTGTTTCTGTTTACAGTGTAGAGTTAAGTTTAAGTTAACAACAAACAAACCTGTTGATCCACAATGCAATGTGGAGTGTTGCATTATGGGATATCAGGTTTCTAAACCGTTTAGATCAGAAGTGAAAATCTGTCTTTTTTTCTTTTTTGTGCTGTTACTTTTAGGCATTAGCTGTATTATTGTCTTTGTGTGTGTTCTTGTCTGGTGTCAAGTTCACATTGTGATTGCGGACTTGTGTTTGCTGAAGCACCAAGAGGTCAAAGGTGACCAAATTTTGTAGGAAACTCAAATCGAAAACATGCAAAGAATTTGTATATTAAAAATGTTTAAAACCATTTTATGTCGGATTATAAATTAAGGGTATGTGAATTACTTTTAAGCTAAATTTGGTTAATGTTTTTAACAGCTACTGAAACATTTCTAATAAACTAGATTCTTTGGTCCTTAGTCTGTAGAAACTATAGGGTCCTTACATCAAAATGGGAAACTAAAATATTTAGGACATTAAATTTCAATCAAGCGGTAGTAAATTGTGACACAGTGGCTCTGGGAAAAAGGTTCTCAGACTGAAGACTGTCTTTGTGTTGCAGGAACATTGTTCTTCTGTTCTCTGTGTTCTTCTGTGTCTCTGTTGCCTTGATAGTGCAAGGAGAACTGGATTCCAACGGTGAGCCAATAACATTATTTGATTCCCATTAGACCTGGTCAGAACTGACAGTCACTAGTGGACAGCAGAAACAGCCAACAGAACTGGGCTCAGAATGGTCAGGCACTACCCTGATCCATTTGGGTTGACAGAATAGAAAAGGGGAGAACAGAGACACAAGGGAAATGTAATGTAGAGCAATGGTGGCATACAAGCAGATAGAAAGTAGAGTAGCTCACTGTATGAAGGAGATCCCACCACCTCCACTACAGCAGCTTAACTAAGACATGGTTCAGAGATCTGAACAGCTCTGACACTTGATCAGAAAGGACAGTAAAGTAGAAAGAGCATGAACCAGAACCTGAACTGAATGCTTGTTCCACAGGAGCTTGGAAGCTACAGGCTCTGTCTCCATGATTAACCCAAGTCTGTATTGGTTTTGCAGATGCTGGAATTCAAGCCATGTCAACAAGTAAGTCAGTCTCTCCTGTTGTAATCTGTCTCTAAAGTGTCGGTCTCTCTTTCACCAGTTTGTATCTCACTCGCCTTTTCCTGTTATCGAACGTTCTCAGTTCGTTGCTTTCTTTGATGTAGTTTTCTTACACCCACATCCATCTCAACGTTTTCCTTCCAGATAAAGATTCAACATCGGATGAAGCTCCTACAGGTTGGTCACAATGTGATCTGAATCTGAATAGTGACTAATCTCTCGACTCTGACAACAAACCTTTTAACTTCTCTCTAAAGTTACGACCAGTTATGGAATGTAATGGGCTCTTTTTGTTCTTTTTTTATTTCCATCTATTCATATTCATTCACAGCAATAAAAAAGTTAAATTTGTTGGTTTAAACTAAAATATAAGGGTTATAAAATCTAATCTAAAATTATACCCAATTCCTTTATATAGAATTTTAATGAAACTGAACCCAGAACTGTTCCTTATGAAACACCATAGTTCATACAGAATTCCTTCCTTGTTTGAATTTCTCAGATGCAAACTAACATGTTGCCCAAACTGCATCACCTGTAGTCCAGACCATAAGACCAGATAAGTCCCTGCTGAGTTAAATTTGTTTGTTGTTGTTTCTCTCCTGACCTGCTTGGTAAAATTAAGTTGCTTCACAGATTTTAATAAAACCAATATATTGTTCCCTGTAGAACATGACCTTGATGCCTTAAATCATCAAATGTTTTAATTCAAACATTAATTATAATTTCACAAAGCATTTTGACAAGAGCTATATATTCTTTGCAAACATCCTTGTTTATTGAACCTTTAATTGTGAACAGTACACAACTTGTTGACATATTTTATTGAATTCCCTTCTGTCCTCACACAGTGGCAACTTAATACAAACCAGGACAAACAAAACAGCCTTATTAAGGGTTAGAATAAGAGGAAAGGTTTTACCTCAAATACTACAACTACTCTTTTAGTCTATAATTTGTTTGTAACCTAATATTCTTAATCCAAAAACAAATCTATACAGGGAATGTGATGATTTCACTTTGCACACAGCTGCCTTTTCTTACAGTAACTGAATAATTCTGCTCTGTCTGTCAGACAAACTAATCTGCAAAATTAGATTAGGTCATTTACAGAATTATTAATACAGACTGCATCAAACCCTTTTTTTAAACCAGCAAAGACAGGGGCCCCCACAAACTTTGGGCCCCCCCAGAGACCAGCTTTATTAATAATAACATTATTAGCAGTAATATATTAGCTATATTCACAGCAAGCCGACACTACTTCAATCACTTGCATTTTGTACTATTGAAAATTAAAATAATGTGATTTCCTAATATAGATCTTTAATTTGTAGCCACCTGCCAGCATTCTACTGTTTTTTGTTGGCTAACTATGATAGCAGGCTTTAACTAATTACCACCGTGTATGCCAGCAGAAAAGTAGTTATTTCACTTATAAAGCTACAGCTATGGTTGTTCTCTAACTACTGATAAATAACCATAACCCTAACCTTGAATATTGATAAATTGTGGTCAAAACAAATACTAAAAGGCAGAGGTCAGTACTATGACTAAACTGAAGACAAAAATTTTGGATATCTAGCTTGGTTTGTATGTTTCGTACAGAATGGGTGAAGTAGAGGACATACCTTTTTTTTAATAAGGCCTAAAACCGCTAGTGGCGCCCTTGAGCAAAATACTAGATTACAGTACTTCCATTTAATTTCCTCTTGAATAATACTTAATTGAAGTGTGGCCCTAGTAGAATAAGTCCACTGACTGTATGGTTGAGGTCATCACAAAATATCTCCAAGTTGCTGTTGTTATAGGAGATTCCATCAACAACTTGTCTAACAACATAGAGGACAGATGATGGGATCAATCCACACAAAACACGTAACCCAGAGTGCAACTAATAAAGCTTTGCTTATGCAGTGTTGCCAGATGGGAGATGAAGAAATGTTGTACTGTTGATTTAAAATTATCGTATTTTTTTGAACTAAACAACTATGAACTAAAAACAACAAAGTGAATTTACAAACAAGACTATATGCACATAACCTAAGGAAATAACACATATGCTTAGTTATTTGAATTACACAGTTATTTTATAAATTTTTAGAGCTAGCAGGGGATTCAAACCAATTTGGTCGAGGGTCGCTCTCTCTGCCCCAGCTCCTAATCATTACCTTGACCAGGTATGTTCAGTCAATGGCAAGTTGGAAAAGCCAACTGCCAACCTAATCAAAGTAATCAACAGAGGGCCAGCGGCCCTCGATGGGACTCCTGAGACTTCATGTGTTGCGTGTTTTTCTTTGACATGGTTTTTAACGCTGTAATGTCCGACACCATGTGAACATCGCAGCAGCGGCTTTAGCTTCATTCCCAGCAACAGGTTAAATCCGTTCCTGAAATGTAGTGTCTAACACCCAGACAGACTGATAAAGTTGCTTGGTTTTCTTACCAGAGTCTTTTCTTTTAGTAGTGTCAAAACTATCATATATTGGCTCTACGGTATCATAGATTGAACAGACCCCAAAACTATCATATAAATATGATAATTATCGTATATCTGGCAACACTGTACCCATTTGTACAGTACTCTGCATTTGGACATACGTTTTTACCTCCTTTGTACTTAAACACACTGTATAAAGTTGGTTTAAATGGCCTGTACCAGTGGCCTGGTAGCTCAGTGGGTAGAGCATTGGCCAGGGAAGCAGAAGGTTGCAGGTAAAAAAACTCACCAGGGCTTCAGGTGTGTCCTTGAGTAAGACACTTCGTACTAGCTCTCCGGGTGCTTTGGTGGATGGGTTAAATGCAGAAGACTAATTTGTTGTTACATTGTACCAGATGTGATAATAAATGCTTTCTTTTTCTTTAATGTAAAAGACAAATTAAGCTTGTGTTAGGATAAATACAATCATAACCGCCTTTACAACGGTTTTGTAAAAATTATCCAATGACACATTTTTACTAATTGGATATGATCAGTCAGGGGACAGTGAATATTCTTCTCATATGTTTAAACCTGTTCAAGCATTTTACTGTAGGTTGTTGTGGTTTGAAATGTCTGCTTTGCAATTCCTCACATTTTTGGAACACCACTGACCTTATGGGAAGGTTTCTACAGTATGTGCTAATGGTAAATCTGCATTTGTTCTGTACCAACACAAAGCCAGAGTTAAACTCTGCTCTCAGATGGAGACTGATGATGAAGCCAAACATCGCTTTTAGCTGATGTATCTAAAGGCCGACAGTTTAACAAAAGTATAGCAATTGAAGTGGTCTATTGATTGGGCTAGAGTTGAAACTTTGTTTTGCTCTAATATGTGAAAACTGAACTAATGAAACCCAACAACCTTAACAGTGAACACAAGAATGAATCAGACACATATGTATATATCACGTGCTAATGTATAAAAATGACACAACACATCGACAATGATGATCATCAACAGGCCTTGTGCTGCTGTTAGTCATTCCTAGCAGTTCAACAGATATCTTGCTCCAACCCAGACGACAGATTGACTGCTACCCTCTCTGTAGCTACGTTAGACTGAGTCACATAAAAACATTAGGTACTCATCAGAGAGATTTGATCTTTACTTGTCCACAAGTCAAAATAAATGATCTGACATGATAAAAATACATCTTATGACCATGTGATGAGCCAAAACCTGCTAAACAACATTTATTATTTTTACAAACTGTTAAATTTCTTTCTAGTTAACATTAATTTCTTGTGTTGCTCTGACATCTAGTGGTCAAACATGATGAACGTGGTTCCAGCTCATTTTTCTTTTTTTTAATTGTTCAGTTTTCTTTACCACTGTCAAATAAACTCTCAACCCCAATTAGAACTATGAGGCTGATAGATAAGGACCACCTGTAGACAACATGTTCATTTGTTTACCCCTTTGCCTGTGAAATATAAAATGTGACTTATGTTGATCTTTTTCAGACAGAAGCAGATCCATTTCAGAGAATGTAAATGGTGAGAACAAGTTTATACTGACATTCACCCATTCATTCATGAACTCTTTGTCAAATTCTTCCATTACTTTATGTTGTTTACTATGATGATTATCTCATGCATTCATATATTCATTTAATTTAACAAAGGCGCAACAGCCAATCAGGTCACAGCACCAGGTACGTGCCTGTTTTCTTCTGCTGCTGAATGTCTGACTAGCTGATTCACTGACTGACTCACTGACTGACTCACTGACTGAGTGGTTGGTTGGTTGGTTGGTTGGTTGGTTGGTTGGTTGGTTGGTTGGTTGGTTGGTTGGTTGGTTGGTTGGTTGGTTCATTCATTTATTCATTTACTCACTACAGAACCATCTACAGTTGCTGCCACCAGTGTAGAGGAGAATGATGGTGAGATGAAAACAATTATGTTAGTTATATATGTATATATATATAGTTATATAAGTATGTACATAATCTGTCTGAAACATATTATAAACACAGAGCTGCACTTTATGCTACATAGCTTTAAACAAAAAACATCAGGCTCTGTGGACCTGGTACCTGGTCCAGTGGTCCATGCTGTGTTGCTTGTCAGTTTCTCTCTTGTTTTAAGATGACACAACAAAACATTGTATTTTTGTATGTTTACCTGATTCAAACTAGTCAAAACCTTTGCCTAATCAGGAACCATGCAAACATGACAAAACCTGATGACCTGTGACAAGCTGAAGTATAAAGTAATTAAGTACATTTTGTCAGTTCTAATGTGTGACTCTAAGGTACTTTTCCTTTGGTGGCATATTTCTCTATATTACTTTATCATTAAACTGATCTGAACCCTAAATAAATTCAAGTAAAGTCTGGGTGGTAATTGTCTCAAATGATTTCCTTACAGAAGAAGAGATGACTGACTCTGATGAAAAAGGAAAGAAAAGGTTCAACTCTCGCTCAGCCAAACCTCAACAAACTCATGTTAACCCTATCCAAAACTCTGCCCACATAGAACAGGACCCTGGCCTTTCAGCTTCAAGTCTCAGTCTTTTTCCTCAGCCGATCATCCCCCAGCCAAAAACCCAGGTGAGAAGCCGGACTTCAAAGAGACGATCCAGGACCAACCAGCGGCAGGTTTAGCGTAGTAAGATGTGCACATGATGTCTTTCCGGGTTTTTTTGAGGACACTCACTGACAGAATGCATTTTGTTGTTTTTCACCTACATGAACATCTGGAATAAAATTATATACTAACTAAACCTTGAAACTCGGATGAGAGAGAGAGAGAGTGCACATGTACAGTATGATGTGGAATGGATGTGGAAACATGGGCTTAAGTTTGGTTTCAGATGTGTAAAATCCAGGGGTTGCGTTTCAATTCTTCAATAAGTTCAGACTTAAATAACTGTTCTGTTCAAGAGACAAAAATAGTTTGAGAGAAAAAATTATTCTCATCTTCAAGGGAACAGACATTATCCATTTACTCCCTTCATTTTGATTAGCTGCGTAAATACGTTCATTTGTAAACTTTTCTTTTCACAAAGATGCAAAAATAAAGAAAAATATTTCCACAAACTTATTTTAATACATTTAGTTTAATTATGAATATGTAAATGTTGTGTGTCATTAGTTTCACAGTTAGAAGCCTGGACTCTGACATGATTTTGTGTAGACCTCAAAGTATTACATAAATCTGTTCAGTGCAACTGTTTCATGTTTTGTAACATGCTGGAGCTGATTATAACTTTCTGTCTGTAACTAAAACATTTAAACAACCTTTAAACTCAGATGTTATGTTTGTTCTTTTTGTATTTTAATGAAGTGTATCTGAGAAGAACCAAGTATCCTGAAGACTGATCATTTCTACCTCTGTGTCCTTTTTCAGGCAAAACAAATATGAATCACGCATCACATGCAAAGTCAAATTTGATAAATATGTTGGTTTCATGTTATCATTGAAACCAGGAGTCTCCTTTGTGTCAGGACTGGTACTGAGGGTTTGACCAAAATGTGCAGTTCACAGACAGGGTTCGTACAACAAAGTCTTTAATGGAAAACTTGGGGTTGACCAAAACGAATGTAGGGACACTCAGATTGCCCAAATTTCTATGCAATGAATTTATCATTTATTTCTCTTGGGCTTAAAAACTACAACTAATGCTTCCTGGTTTCCTCTGTAGCTGCCCCAGCAGCGGTCAGACTGAAAGGGGGAAAAGACAGCCTGCTGGAGCGCAACTGCTCTGTCCGCAATTGTTTTTTCTTGCATACACTTACAGCACTTACATACTACCCAAGGTCGTTTTGGTCAACTCCCATTACAAGTCTGTGAAGTTTTCCTTTTAATGTCCAAATCAGCAGACAGCAGGGTAGTCAGGTCGAAGACAGGAATCCAAACTTCAGCAACGGTACAGGCAAAGCAAAGGCAAGTTTAGAAAACAGGAACAATCAATAACCAGCTGAACTTACTGGATGAATGCTGGAATGCTCACTGACAAAGTGACTAGTACAAACAATCTGGCAACAGGCGTGGTGAAAACTGACGGTTAAATGCTAGACTAAATGATTATCAGAATGCAGCTGGGATGACACAATACCAGAAGGTTATTGCTTACTTAATGATTGTTCATTAATCGTTTTTGTGTTCTGTTAACCTGTTGGGTTTTACAATGCATGAGCCTGTCAGCTAATTTCTGCCAAAATAGATATCATTAGAATAAAAACAAAAAACAGTTTTGACTCAATCAATAACTGTATTTTACATAACTGACCTCGGTGGTCAACTGACTTCCATATCCCTTTGTACTTATATTATATATAATGTAATATAATGAAATACCACTTTCTATATGCAAAATGAAATCATGCCAGAAGCCCTCTAATTTTTCATGTGTCTGAGCAAATACAAGAGCTCATGGTGGTCCAAGGGATCGCCCTTGAGCCCCCTGAGCGATCCCTTAGACCACCGTAAGCAACATACAATAAGACACTGTGGTCCCGCCAGCATTGCATCCATCCAAATTGCATGACTTATTAACATCAAATTACAGTGTTTACATGTGTGTTACAATACCAAATAGACCAAAATAAGCTAAACTTACAGTGGTGAACAGGGGATTAAAGGGCAACACTCTATCAACTGAGCTAAGAGGCCATCTGTAAAAGCTCAACCTTCCAAACCTCAACTTTTTTTTTAAATGAGTGGCCATCATCCAGTCACACTTAGATTTTGGTAAAAAAATGATCGTACCTGTAACTGCCTGTTTTGGCTGATCCTTAACTCTGACTCTCCCTCTGCCTCATTGAATGAAGGCAATTACATGCAATTTCAATATTACTGATACTACTTTACTTTCTATACGACACACATGTGGAGGCCCACACGTTCTGCAATACTTTGAGTAGACAAGTGAACTTTTGAAGACTCAAATATTTTGTTACTTACAAAACAAAAGCTCCAGTGAAGCGACTGTCTGACTGAATGCTCATGTTTGGGAGTGAGTGGGAAATGAAAACACCCAGTTATCCCTGAATTAGTGTCTAGCGCCCATTTTATGGCCAGGCAGTCCTTCTCCACCACCGAATAACAAGCTTCATGCTTGTTAAGCTTCCTGGTAATGTACAGGATCAGGCTGAAGCCTGATCTGGCTCCGCCTGCAACTGTGCAGCCCCAATGCCCCACTCTTAAGCATCTGTCTGGGCTGTAAAAGTCTGTTGGAAGTCAGGACTCTTCAGTACCGGCTTCAAAGCTTGAAAGGATTGTTCACAGTCCACAGTCCACTGAACTTCGTAGGGCTGTTTTTTCTTTGTCAGGTTGGTAAGAGGGACCAAGCAGAATAAGAATCCAGAAATAAACCTTCTGTACCATCCCACCAGGCCCAAGAAAGACTTGACCTGTGTCTTGGTTTTTTGGTTTCTCGGCTTGCATGATGATGGCATCCACTTTTCCCACCTGCGGCCGTATCACACTCTTTCCCAGCACGAATCCAAGGCAGCTAGACTCCTGCTTGGCCAGGCCACATTTATCGGAGGCGGATAGTGAACCTGGCCCTCTTTATGCATTGCAGCACCTCTTGCAGATGCACTCAGTGGTCTTCCCAAGTAGTACTGTAAACCACCACATCATCCAGATAAGCTGCCGCATAGGTTTCTGTGCCCACAAGCAACTTATCCATCATACTCTGGAAAGTCGCCGGAGCCCTATAAAGGCCAAATGGAAGTACTGTGAACTGAAGTGTCCAAAAAGTCCGGAAAGCTGTTATTTGCTTGCTGTCATCTGCCAAGGGGACCTGTCACTATCCCTTGCACAGGTCCAGGGTACTGATGTATATGGCACATCTATATGGATTTATATGGAACCCTGGGCTATGGGGTACAGGTCCAACGCACTAACGCCATTGACTTTTCTAAAATCTAAACAGAACCTTAACGTACCATACTTCCTGGGGACGGACTAAGATTATAGGACTGCTCCACTCACTGTCCGATGGCTCAATAACCCCCATCTCTTGCATCATCTCCAGTTCCTTCTTCAATACAGGCAGCAACCTTTCTGGAATCCCCAGCAGCTCTTACACCTTTCACCAGAGAGGTGCACCAACTCCAACTGTGCCTCCTCCATACCCATAGGAAAAGACTGCTCCACTGATTCCTCCTCTTCTTCCACAGCCTGAACAAAAAGGTAATGCGACAAGGCTGGACCTAAGCGTGCGTGCCATTTCTTCAACATGTTCTTCAACACATTGTGAAATGTCTCTGTCCCAGTAATTTGTTCTCTGCTGAAAGTAATAAAACTCACCAGCCTCAAAACTCCACGTCCAGGCTGAATGATCATACAAGGCCTTCTGCTTGGCCTGGGACTGCAGGAGGTTGTCACGAGCTAAGACAGTGGTCTTCATCAGTTGCTGTCTCATCTTCATGACAAAAGAAATCACGTTCATACCTTATGGTGAGTCAGACTCTTCCCAAGACTCCCGCAGAACATCCAGAGGTCCTCTAACATGGTGCCCAAAGATAAGTTCGAATTGTGAGAATCCCAATGAGCTCTGGGGAGGTAGGTCAGATACTAAGCTCCACCTTTTGGTTGTACCCTGGAATTGTGTCATCAGTGCTAAAATGGGGGTGGCTACATTAGCATGTTTCAGAAGACACAAGACAGGGGGGTGGCTGACCATTGGCTGATGAGTGAGTGATGAGTGTGTGATCAGCGCTTGAAAGTCGATTGACAGTCGACTGAAATCAGTGAAAATGAGTCCCTCCATCTGTAGATCCCAGCCTCTAAGGATCTAGTATTCGGAGCCTGCTCCAATGCTGCTAGGATCAGAAGCCTAGGGGTTTGTCCTTCCATGGAGGGTTCCTCCTCTTCCCTCCCCTCCTCCTGTGGTTTTTGCTGCCTGAGGTATTCACTAAACATATCATCTGTTGGGGCCATCTTTCTGATGTATTCATTGAGCTTAGTTGTTTCATCTTAAAAAGTGGCTTTGATGCTTACTAATCCTCGGCCTCCTTCCTTCCGCTTAGCATACAGCCTCAGGGTGCAGGATTTGTATTTGATTTGTCTTAATGTCAGTGGCTTCGATCTCCTTTTTGGCCAGCTTATTATGCCAGCAGTGTACCTGAGGATCGTGAGGGTGTAGGTGTTGATCGTCCAAACTTTGTTCTTCCCATTTAGCTGACTTCACAGGACTTGCCTTGCTCTTTGGAGGTACATAACTGTTGCTGTTTTCCTTGCTGCCTTCTTTGTGGTTACCGTTTGCACACTCCACACTTCTCTGGTGTATCTCTTTAGCCGGGTAGACCATACTTAAGACCTTGGAGCTTGGCAGTTTCCAAAATAATAATAATAAGAGTGGCTTCCTAACAACTTTCAGATTTCAGTTTTGTCAAAAATGTCAACAATTCTGTTTTTTGTCAATGTGGGGTGTTGTGTATACATTAACGAGGAGAAAAATGTGATGTCTAAACATTGGTGGTTGATTACATGATTGCTGACAGGTGTGCGTGATGAACCGGGGATAGCATGGAAAACAGGTGTGACATGAATGAGACAGGAAGTACTACAAAATAAAACCCAAAACAGGACTAAAACATGACAATGCACACACTTTTTTCATGCTACACAATGCTAAAGAATTGGACCTTGATGTCTCAGGAAGGTCTCTGTAACTTTTCATGCCAAAAATCTCTGTAGATCGCCCACACAGCCCGTCTGACAATGTGTGATTTAAGCTCTCGTCCACAACGCTCTGCTTTAGGGGTGTGTCGCAAGCAAAGTTGATCGCCACACCCCTTTTAGGAAGCGCATAGCCGTGATCCGCCGCCAGAATCAAAAGTTACGGTCACTGAATTCACTGTAACAGCAAAACTGGCTACCTCGTCCTCCTAATGGACTTCAACCATATGTTTGATCAAAAACCTGACTCTGAAGTCGAATGTGAGGCTGTTGAAGTGGTTACACTTCGACTGGCGCAAGGTACGTCTAACTGGCAATTTCACATTTAATTTAATTTATTGATTAAATAAATTTGAATACGCAAATTGATTAGCTGCTAACGCTAATACTAATGGTTGCCAATAAGCATAACACAACTACAACCTGTTTGGGAGCATACAGTAGCTGGATAAACTAATATAAATTCATTTTTACATGTTTTTTTTCTTTCTCGTTCTGCTGCTGTGTCAAAATAACTTTTCCATAATGGGGTCTTCAGCTGAAGCTTATATTTTGCCGTATTTGCCTGTAATTAACTGCCAATGTGGGAACGGTGAATGCCTACATGGTGTGACAGCAACTGTTGCCGTCAAGATATTGCATGTGTTTATCACTTTTATTAATTAATTAAAATTTCGATAAATCTTACCTTAAGACGCCTGAACCAGTTGCCAAACCTACTGTCATGTATGGTTGATGATCCAGGACTGGAGCCAGTATGATTGAATGTGTATTCATTACAGAACACATTTAATATACAGTATATCAGACAATTACACATGCATGGAATAAATCCGTATCTCAAAAATTCATAAACAATTTTAGTACATTTTACTATTTACAGATTAATCATATTGTACCTGGGAACTCTGATTTACAAACATAGTTTTGCTTCTAAATATATATTGACCCTAATATATTTTTAATTGCTTTAGTAAGGTGTATGATATATCAAGTGCTAATATATAACTAATAGAAATGTAGTTATTGTTTTTTTTCTTCATAAATTTGACAGTACTATGTCTGTGTGTATCTCAAGTTGTTGCAGGTATCTAGCCTAGAAGTATTGTTAGATGGTGCTGGGAACTTCTAGGGCGAAGAGTTCAAGTCATCCCACCTTCCCTGGTCTGGATCAGGGCAGTGTTTCCTGAGGGATAAGGCACCTATGTTGGACTTAGACCATCTGTGAAATACAAAAATTATTGTTTAAAAAAATAGTTCAGTGAAACAGCAATAGTCAAAGCCAACTTTAATGTCAACCAATGCACCAGCACTGTAATGCTGAATAAGTTACCTTCACAGTTCAATTTGCAGACCACAAAATGAACAGGTAGGATTCATAGTTATGTTGAAAGCATAGTTTCTGGAGTGGAACAAGTACAGTCATGGGCAGTTGGCTGGGGAGATGTGAGGATCTTTTTTGTCTTCATCACATTTTGTAAAACATCAGAAGCAGTGCAGCTGCTGTACAGATGGTACAGAGGATGCAGCTGTTTTCCTTGACACCACTCTAGAAGGTATAGAGAATAGAATAGCAAATTAATGAAATGTCCAGTATTTCCTATGTATCTCACAACCTTCACAAATGTAAACAATATATAGAGGTAGTTTTAATGGTGTTTGGAGCAAACATGTTTTGAACTTAGCTTTTATAGTCCTGGTTTGTTAAATCTTGGCATGACATTAATGACCTCCTTACTGTCAGCTTGCTCAAATTCTGCTCAGAGGGCAGGTGGGACAGGGATGTTCACAAGGTCCTCCATATAACAACCTGAGTCCAGCAGGACTTTATTGAAGATGGTCTCCATCACATTTTCCACATAATCTGCACCATAACACTAGAATTACAAATTACCCGTCAACAGACTAAAATATCAAAACAAGTTGACCAACTGCATACAGAGTAAATATATAGACAATATTATATATCAGATTATGAATACTACAACTAATGAAATGTGAAATCCAAAATCTCTATCAAATAAAACTGCACATTGGCCAACAACTGATCATACTGCTGTTAAATGTACATACCTTTGCTCCTGAGGTGAGCAACAACTCTTCTACAAGGTAGCTGTGTGTCCACAGCCTGTAGTGGAGTCAGTTTGAGAAGCAACCTCCTCGCTTTTCGATAGCTGGCATGCGTCAGCCTGTATAAAAAAAGTCATGTTTAAAGCTACAGTAGCTGAGTAGATAAGCAACACATACAAGAAGACAGCAACAAAATACATGTTAGACTTAGATGGAACTTGCCATAACCTAAATTCACAGGTCTACTTGGGCTACGACGTACACACGGCAGGCTCGGTAGTAATTAGAAAAACAACTGACTCACAACTTACTATTGCTAGCTGCTAACACTGTGTTAAAATCGCACTAGGGGCTAACATGGAGCTAGCAGCTACAATGTGAGCTGAGTAACATTGATTCACATTGACATTAAGAGTCACACGATTCGAACCAAATGAATGCTGGAGAGGCTTGGAATCATCCAAATTGCGTGGCAGCACCTTGCAACACTGTCTCTCTCTGTCGCTGTAGCTGTTAGATTCAACTGTTCTAGCAATTAGCATTCCGTACACAGGAGGGAAGCTACAGTAGATTATAAACAAAGAAACTTCTGGAGTACATACATCAAGTAAGTATCAAGCATGTACTTACGTTTGGGGAAGCAGCAAGCGGATCACGTCTTGTAGGAACGGAGTGCTTCTTCAACCTGAGTGACTTCTTCTTGTTTTGTCTTTTAAATGGCGGGTGGCAATCAACTGAAAGGTGCATTAGCGCCACCTACTATGCTAAAGTGCACTGTGAGTGACTGAAACGAGCGCTAGCGGCTATCACTAGCCGCTAATGCTAGCCGCTAATGCTAGCCGCTAACACTGCGCTGCCATCGTGCTAGCGGCTAACATGACGCTAGCAGCTAAAATGTGAGCTGAGTGAATGACCTCAGTACCATATATCACACAATTCGAACCGGAAAAATCCTGGCTTGGACTCATCCAAATTGCGTGGCAGCACCTTGCAACGCTCTCTCTCTCTCTCTGTCACTGTAGCTGTTAGATTCAACTGTTCTAGCAATTGGCATTTCTTACACAGGAGGGATTCTAGATTATAAACAGAAACTTATGGAGTACATACATCAAATAGGTATCAAGCATGTACTTACGTCTGGGAAAGCAGCAAGGCGGATCACGGAGCGCTTCTTCAACCTCAAACCCAGTAATAAATATAACCTTGTTTTCAAAGCAGACGGAGGTGAAATGGTGTCCACACACAAGGAAGAAGAAAGAAGCATTTAGTTAGCGGTGCCGGCACCGGTCCATTTACACTAAAATTAATCCATAAAGTTCTTCTTTCTCGCTCCGCTGGTGAAATTAAAAGGCTGCGATGCTGGTTGAAACAACCAACAACGGAGCACTTTCCAAACCCTAATGGCCCCATGTCAGTTTGTGTCACAGTGAGTGACTTCTTCTTTTGTCTTTTAAATGGCGTGTGGCCACCAGCTGAAAGGTGCATTACAGCCACCTACTATACTAGAGTGCACAGTGAGGGACTGAAACGCAATGTTGCAGGTAAATTTCGGTGCCCCGGTTTGTCTGGGCGGGGCTGAAGCTGGTAGTAGTAGAATTCAGACGTACATAATCCGCCAAATTTGAAACGATGGTTCCTGAACCGGATTGGATAAACTCTCAAAAATGTGAAATAAATAGGGGGCGTACTTCTAACACACCAGGAGTGTCTTAACGTGAACCAGGGAGTCATATAAATGTACCAGAATGTCCAAAAAGTGAATTTTTCATGTGCAGGACCCTTTAATATGGGCATCTATCTGCCTCAACCGGTTGGGGTAAGGGGATAGAGAAGACTGGGCATAGGCTGGATGCTGGATTTAATTAAATCAATGTGGAACCATGAAGAAATCCATTACATTTGTTTAACTTTAACTAGCAGCAGTCACACAGGTGAGCATAAGAGCTGAGAAGTGAGTAAACCACAAACACTAAGCAAAGGTTTTATAATGAAGACACAAAAAGACAGAAAGAAAAAGTTAGTGCTTTGAAACATGGTTGTCAGGTTAAATGTGGTTGCTGCAGAAACAAAACTGCAGCAAAGCAGGAGCTAAAGGGCCTCTACTGTGGAGCTTTCCACTGTGCAGTTTAAACACTGATGAAAATCACAGAGAAAGAGATTCTATTAAAACTAAAACTAGGAGAAGCATGCAGCTATTCTAACAGATTATTTATTACTTTAATGCCACAGTGACTGGATGTAACTTATTTAAAAAATGGTCCAAAGTGAACTAAGAAGCTCTAACCATCAGCTTCATCAAAGGTTTTCAAGTGAGAGGACTCCAGAGCCTCCTGAACTAAGTGTGACTTAAATGAGCCTCATGTTTAATAAACACATGGTAGGACTTGTGATGGGACACTTCATTCACCAAAGAAGCCTCCCCCAGTCCTGGCTTAGAAACTTTGGACACAGTGTTTTTTTTAGAATTTGGTAGACTGATGCCATACAGCACTGCCTGCTTCACATCTAGGCCACTGTGACGTGCAAAACAGGAGCAACTGAAATAGGGGTTTCTGAAAATATGTAACAAAAGCAAATCTACAGTTTAAGAACACATTGCAGATGACTGCTTGGATCCTGGGCGCCTGCAGTTTTAAACTAAGCTTAAGTTTGTAGAAGCTTTTATGATCATTTTGAAAACAAAGAGCTCATTAAAAGCTGTTAAAATGCTGTGCACACACAGGCACAGTGTGTGTGACAGATTCATTACTGTGTTTTCTCTCCTCAGCTGACCCCTCAGCTCAGTTGTATGTGGTCTGAACAGCTTCTGGCTTCAGGGAATGGTTGATCTTTTTATTTCTACGTAGAGTCTGGCAGCCTGGATAAAGGTTCATTCAAATGACTTACGGGACTTAACAAAAGGACGTCCGCCTCACGACCTTCAAAAAACACATAATAAAATGTGACCATGTAGCATGTGGCTAATCCATTTTACTGATTTGCTACTATTAAGAAATTGCTTTATGTGGGATTGTTGTTGTGTAGGGTCTCATATAGCAATAAATGAAATTGCATTGAATTTTTGAGCTCTATATTATCTGAAGTTGGACTTTATGTCTTTTGAACAAGTTTGACTCATTGGATTGGTTCATGGATTATATGACTGGATGTACAAGTTGAAAAGAACTGGACTAAGGACAGAACCCTGTGAAACTCCAAAGTTATTTTTGGGTTGAATATAGAAACTTGATGTTGTCTGAAGCCTAGACTTGGTTATTAACTTTATACAGGTTATTCCTACATAGGTGCTAACACAATTTTTGGGGGATTTGCAGTAAAGGTCTGGAAATTTAAAAGTCTGATGTACATAGCCCATTAGCAGTGATGAATTGATTTGAATATTATGGATGAACTGGGTAACAGTAAAACGTCTTTCAGTGATCTTGTTGGGACTGAGTCTAAAAGACATTGGATCACTTGTTGAACTGTACTGTATTGAAGTTACAGTAGGTTGGATTGATCTATGCTGGAAAAGCATCTAAGACAGAGCTTACCAGCAAATAAAGCTGGTGAACCTGCACAATGGTTTGAGCCGTCAGTCACAAGTTAGTTAGAGGTTATAAATACTGCTGCCTCAGTAATTGCAGGTCTCTCCTGCACTTCCCAGAATCTGCGTGGCTTGGTTTGTCTTTTCTATTGACTGCATACAACACTGACACATATCGTACCTGTCTGTAATGAACCTACTTACAAGCCATATTTATGTTTGTTGGTTATGTAAATTGCTTTACAATAAAACTGAATTAATGAAACCTGAATTTCATTTCTCTTTGTCACAAATGTTGCTACTCTGGCTAATACATTCTAAACAGTCTAACTAACAAGCACGGAGTGGAGCCAAATGCTCTGAACTGAGATATTTCCACTGAACTACAACATTAATGTTGCATGAAGCAGGGAACTGAGAAGGAATTCAAACAAACACATGAACCACAATATGAAACAAAAAAACTGTGACTCAGCCTGGGTCCAAACAGGAAATTTGAAGGTTATTGTTTTCCTCTGTTAATTATAAAAAACATGCTTTTTATATATATTTTTTAAGCATCTAAGACAGATTAATCAAAATCCAATTTTTTATTTTCCATCTATATTTGAGCCATAAGAGTTTTTTATTGCTGGGTGCTTTTATTACTGTTTGTTTGTTTCATTGTGTATTTTAAGTATGATCAGCCAATGAACAAGTCTCTCAGTTAAAACCAAAGTGTTTACTGACCTTTCAGCTGGCATTTCTCTGTTTCAGTGGATTTCCCTACTTCACTGAACTTCAGCTGGTCTTTCAAAACTTTCAAAATACGATCAGGTGGCAACACAGAACACACCTGATCTCTCAGACAGACACTCATTGGGAAACCCCCTCTATCAAAGTTGTCTTATGTAGCAACCGTACTGTATGATAAATTACACAATGAAAATGAAAAATAACTGTGACACAAAGCACATAACTCAGAGCAAAGCAACAGCTCATTATCCGAAGATGCTAAAACAATTCAAAACCATTCATTGCTTTTTTCCAAAGCACAAACAGATGAAAAACTATTTAAAACACACACATCACATGCTGTCTATGAATTATATGAACCCTGGCCTGAAAGAAGTTAAGGTATGCCTCCAGAACCTAATCTGGGAGCTGATTTCATTGGAGGAGTTTATAGCTAAAGTCTCCATACACTATGTAGAGAGGGACTGTGAGATTGTTTAGTCGTCATATGGCATAATCATAGTATCCAAGTTTTATTTATGGTTTAGAATAATCATAAAGATTATATTTTATCATTGTTCATCCACTGAACCAACAGAACCAATACAAGTATTTTAATGAGACCTGGAGCTACAGTTGTGTGTCAGACTCTTGAGCGTGTTTCTAGCGGTGGATGAACCAACAGTTAGTGTTAAGCTAGTGCTGCTGTTTTGTTTCATTATCAGTCAACTAAATACTGAACTCATTAGAGGCTGTTAACATGCTGAAACACACACATGGTTGTGTGACAGATTCATGTCTGTGTTTTCTGTCGTCACCCAAAAACCTGAACCCTCACTTTGATCTGATCTAAACAGCTTCTCAGTTAAGGTTTTATGTTTGTGGTTTAGTTTCATGTGATTTGGTCTAATGGTCACAGAGTTCATAATTTCAAAGCCTTTCACAAAGTCTGTGTAGCCTCCATCACTGTGGACTCACACTGTTGCTCAGCAGCCCTTGTGCAGGACAGAGGCCTAGTAGCCTTAAGACAACATTGGCTGTGATAGAGATTTTGAACAGGACCCAAGAATGGGGCCCAGCAGGACTAGTTTTAAGGAAAGGCAACAGTCACTGCTGTAGATCTATAGATCAGTGAACATAACATTTCTGTAATCAGGCTCACATAAAATCTTTGAAACATAAAGTTAGTTTAAAAATGAGCACCTGCTCACTGGAAATGGACAGAAACAGAGGTTAAACAGATAGGGCTCCCAGCCAGCGAAGAGTATTGAAAATAAGAGATGTGTGTCAGCAGCAGCAAAACCTTGAACATCTGTCACACATTTCGCCTGCTGTAATCATGGGAGGTCAAGGGTCCTCTTACACATGTGACTTAACTTCAGCCACTATTTTCCTCTGGATTTCTATTTCATTCTACAACATCATTTCTAACATGTACATACGCTACAGTCAGTAACATCAGGATGTGCAGCATTAATAAGAAAAAGGTCTATGTAACACATATATAGCACCGCAACCTTTAAAGCTAAATACATAATAAGAGAAGCCATCAAAACATCTTCAGTTCTACTGAATGTAATTCAGTCAGATTATGTCATAATAAAAATCATGGCAAATCACATTCTACTGTCAACAAATTCGACCAATTCATTGCACAGGGACAGCGTCATAGGATCTGACATCTGTTTACACTGTGCATGAATAGCCTTAATTACCTACAACCACAGTAACAACACAAAGTTCTCATCTGATGACAGTGTAATCATCCTCTCTGGAATACAAGATTCCACCAGCAGACCAACACTCCACCAAACGTTCTGCTAGGAGCACCACGATCAATAAACTTCATCATTTAGTGCTGTGTAAGTGAGGAGAGGGATTTAATAGGGATAAGAGGGATAAACGCTACTCTAAACTTACTGCAACTCCACCAGTCAGCTCTGAGCCATAATATTGGTTTGTCATGTCATCAATTACTGAACAAATGTTATAGACACCAAATGTTGTCTAAATAATATAATCAACTCTGTGTCACTGTCTGGTTAACAAATGAGCATCGACTGGATCTAAGGTAATCAGAGGAGGAGGAGGAGGAGTAGGAGGAGGAGAAGGAGGGAGGAGGAGGAGAAGGAGAGGGAGGGAGCACGGGTGTGACTATAAAAAGTTGTTGTTCTTCTTTAGCTGGGTTCAGAAACTCAACAAACAGGGGTTTCATCACATCAAAGTTCGTTTTCTGAGGACCTGCTGACAACAACATCATGCACCAACGGTGAGTCCAGTCTGACCCGAACCCACCTCTAATCACAGATCATAGCTTTACATGAATAGGGGATCTGTTAAGTCTTACTATAATGACTAATGGGTGGATTTGATGATGTTGTTGTGCTACTGCAAAGGACAACTTTATTACTGGTTTATATAAGTAGGCTGCTTGTAAGACTTAAAAAAATGTGAACAACTAAGAGCAAAGTCTAAGATATTTTCTGACTTACCTGCTCAGTGTCCAGCTCTTATCGTCGGGCAGAACTGATCAGTGACTGTGTCCGGTCTGAATAAATCCTCCAGTGATTCAGCATAAAGACGCGTTCTTCTCCGGGTTTTAACCCGACACTCGATTCTCAACCTTAAAGCCTCTCTGTCTCTTTGAGGACCTGTGCTGGTTTTCTTTTGCACTTTGTTTCTCTCTATACGTTGGAAAGAAGAGAAGCTTTGTTTTTTTCTGTGGCAGAAACACAAAGAAAGTCAGTCATTTAACAACCTGATGGTGATCAGTTTACATGTGTGGCTTTAGTTACTGACATTGCTTACAGTACTGCACTGTTAAACTATTGTTCATTTACAATATAGATGTTAAAGGGTTTACATTTTATTATAGGGGCTCAAATTTTTGTGACGAGATGTTTGTGTTGTCCTATTATTAAAATAGAAAAGTTTAGTCTGACACTATTGTGTAGATGAACAACATGCAAATTCACAAATTAACTCACTGGTTTTGCATTCAAATCTAATTCCAGCTGTGTTACAGGTGTGTTGTTTTGCTGATCCTTGCTCTTGCTGCTGTTTGTCTGACGGCTCCAACACCAGGTAAACTATAAAATGTGTGTGTGTATGTATATATATATATATATATATAAAAGAAGGAGACAGAGCGCCCTCTGCTGGAGGCTGGAGGGTCTGGTTGTATTCCCAAAATTGTATCAGAGTCATCAGTTGCACAAATTGATCGCATTGAATTGAAGGTCGTCTTTAGCTCCCTACCACACTCCCCTTTGAGGGCTGCCACAGACCCGTTCCATACCGTAAAACTCAAATGGCGTTTTTTAAGTGAGTGTGAACTGGTTTACTGGTTTACTGTAAGGTTGTGCAGCACTGCAGGGTAACAGACACACACACCTGCTGGCCCCTGTGCCAGCTAAGATGTCATGTGTATGTTCTTATTATTGATGTAGGAGTAACTACAGATGAACCTGTGACAGCCCAGACAGGTAACAACATATACACACTTCACACAATGTGTACAACCACCTACAACTGTATCAAACTGGTTATTTGTCATCACAGATCTAAATGACAGCATCGACTCCCCTGAACAAACTGAAGGTAATATGTCTGTTCCCCCCTTGGCTTAGGTCTGTCTGCTCACCTGTTTTACTACTCACCTGACTGTCTGTTCACCGGTTTGTCTTTCAGCTCCCTCAGAATCAGATGAGAAAACTGAATCACCAGGTTGGTGCCTTCACGAGTGAGAGCTGCTTATTTTGTGATAGCTGCAGCTTGGTACTGTCTATATATACATTTTTGTGTTTGTTTGTTCATTAGCAATTAGTCAAATAAGATTCTGTATCATTTCTCAACAAAGTTATGTTTCTTTGTTGAGCAAGGATATGGAATTTTATTTTACTGTTGTAAAAAAAGTATATGTCCAATGTTATTTTGTGGTGCCATGTACTTTAAGCTGTTTCAGACAGCAGTGATGGCAAAGACTCCACCGCAGAGGAAAGTGACAAAGCTGAAGGTGAGAAGAATACCTGTCATGTCTATGGTGATGAAAACGTGCAGGTTGCAAGTACTGCAATTATGGGTATCAACACCGCACTAGTTACTGGAAGCAACACCACTCTACTGACTACAGTGGGATTACTGTAATTACTGTACCTGCTGCTTGTACTAGTACGGTACCTGCTGCTTCTATTAAAACTTATCTTCTTTGTCTTCACAGGTGACAGTGACACCTCTGCTGAACAGAACCAAGGTAAGTACTAAGAATGTCACCTCTTTGTCATTCACCTACATAGGCACATTCAGACTAAAGCAGGTTTATTACTGGTGTCACTGGTCACTGGAACTGAAATGTTCTCTGTATGTGATCAACCACTTTATAATTTATAACCAAGCTTTCAAATGATGTGAAGCAAACACTTTGACCAGCTGAGCCCTTGAACAGTAACCTCCAACCCCTATCAAAGAAAACCAGGACTTTTCAGGTTGTAACAGGAACCCAATGTTCAAGAGTCAATGTGATGTTTTGTTCTTTTTTTCTGTTAGCTGAATCTTAAATCCTAGAATCTGGATGTTAAGGTTTTAGGCTTTCTATCACAAGGTGGATTTAAACCCCACTTGAGAAAAGTGGAACAAAGCCCAGGTCCACAGTCAGACACTCTGCAGACATATTATATATCATATATACAGCAAGATGTAAAAATGCATTTTTCATCTGACAGCAATCCAGACACGACACAAACACGGTACCAAATGTGCCTCTTTCCCTTCACTTTCACTAAAAGAATCTGCGTTATGCACCCTCAGTCCCTACATCGTCACAGGGGCACCTCACACCTTTGTTTCAGGTGAAAACAAAAATCTCTGGTTGAATTCACTTTTATTTTGATGTTCTGTTTGTTTGTATCTTTCTTGCTGCTGTATGTGCTACAACGCCAAACATCGTAGGAGAAACACTTCTGTTCTCTACAAGACCTGACAATACAGTATTTTATATTTTCTGATTCTGATTCTGATTCCCTGGCTTCCTGCTCTAGGTCAATGTCTGATCACTACATTACCATCACATCAAAATGTCTGAAATTTGTTTGTCCCCACAGATGAATCTGACAACACTGACTCTGCAGAACAGACACAAGGTAACCAGTTCATTCTATGCTTAGGACCATTTGGTTGTGAGCCAGCAATATAAACAAACAATGCAACAATTTAATATTAATAACAAGAATTGTCAGTTTCAGTGCCTGACATTATATAGATCATCAAGGTCACTGAAGGATGTGCAACTGAATTCTCTGTGGACAAATCACTGTTAAACCTTTAACCATTGAAATAATGTATGCTGATGGCGATTTATTACACACAGCACAACACAGTTCATTGTTGATCATACTACTAGGTTATGGGGTGCCAAATGTAAAAGGAGCACCTATAACTAGTTTTCTCACATTTAACTAAATGACACAACATGTTTTCTCACGTTTAGTTAAATGTGCAAAAGTCTAAATGTAAATGTAAATGTTAAATGTTAAATGTAAATGTTAAATGTTGGCCGAGTGTAAAACTGAATATTCATGAATGGGCAAGTAGACTCCATCCCTACCCTCAAACAGCGCTGGTCTCAGATCAGAGACGCGAACTCAATCACCTCAAACAGTGCGCGCAAACCCCGCCCACATCTGATCTGGAAACCTTTTTTTAGCCTGGACGTAATTTCGGCTAGGTAGTAAAGATAGCCAACTAATTCTCCACCGGCGCCACAGAAATATTCTTTTTAAACCTACTTGACTCCTCATTAATGGTGTTTACGACAGAACGGCAGTTTGAAGCGGAGCCTCAGCCCGCACACCTGCCGTTACAGCCCGTTCAATCTCCCCCAACGGGAGGGAGTCGGAGCTGGCGGCCATGATGGCTTCGACTTCAGGCTTCTCTCCAGTATTCACAGTATATCCAGAGTCAGATGTGGGCGGAGCTATGCGTACTGTTTGACGTGTTTGAGTTCGCGTCTCTGATCTGAGACCAGCGCTGTTTGAGGGTAGGGATGGAGTCTACTTGCCCATTCATGAATATTCAGTTTTACACTCGGCCAACATTTAACATTTAACATTTAACATTTACATTTAACATTTAACATTTACATTTAACATTTAACATGTAACATTTACATTTAACATTTACATTTAACATTTAACATTTAACATTTACATTTAACATTTAACATTTAGATTTAACATTTTACATTTAACATTTACATTTAACATTTATATTTAACATTTAACATTTACATTTATATTTAACATTTACATTTAGACTTTTGCACATTTACATTTAACATTTACATTTAACATTTAACATTTAACATTTAACATTTAACATTTAGATTTAACATTTTACATTTAACATTTACATTTAACATTTAACATTTACATTTATATTTAACATTTACATTTAGACTTTTGCACATTTAACTAAATGTGAGAAAACATGTTGTGTCATTTAGTTAAATGTGAAAAAACTAGTTATAGGTGCTACTTTTACATTTGGCACCCCATACTAGGTACCTGCTTCATGTAAGCAGCCTGCGATTTAAGAAAAGACAATTATTTACCATGAAGATTTTCTGTTCCATTTGTTTAAATCTGATGAAATAAATAAATCTTTGAACCTGATCTTTGGGTGAATAGAAACGTTGAATGTGGGAATTTCCCTGAAAGAGGGAAGGAATGTAGGGATCCAGGGACACTCTCATCACCACCCTCTTGTACAAATAATGTACAGATACAGACCAGCACTAAGTGATTTACAGCACTGATGGGAGACCAGTGGCTCTGAGGATCAGATCATTGTAAATTATCCAGATTAATCTTTGTCACATACATTTCATCTGTTATTTGTTCATATGAAATGTGTTTGATACCAAATAAACCTTCACAACTTAATAGAAAATATTTATTTGTCTCCACAGGTGATGCTGACAGCACAGACTCAGCTGAGCAGACCCCAGGTAACAATTATTCAGCTGCCGTTTCTGTTGGTTTCTGCAGGTCTGCCAATCTCTGTCAGTCTTTGTCCATTTCTGTCGGTCTCTGTTGTCCTCTCCTGTCTGTGTCAAACTGTGTTAGTCTTTACTGATCTGTGTTGATGTGTTTCTCTTTATGCAGGTCTGTGTCAGTCTGTGTCAGTCTCTTTTGTTCTGTTTCTTTCTGTGCTGGTTTCTTTCGGTCTGTGTCAGTCTCTATCAGTTTCTGCCGGTCTGTGCTGAACTGTGTTGGTATGTGTCAGTCTCTACTAGTCTGTGTCAAACAGTGTCTGTGTGTGCCAGTTGGTCTCTGTTGTCTATGCCGGTCTGTTTACTATTGATTGTTCTCTCTAGATCCAAACAGTCTGGAGACATCTACTCAATTTAATTCTGGTAAATACTTTCAGTATTGCTGCTAGTCCTTAGTCCATAATAGTAATAGTAATAGTAAAAAAAATTAATAATACACACAAGAGTGATGATGTTATTCTACAGATGCTAATGTGAGGAATGTGTGTTCTGTGTGTATTTATGTGGGTTGCTTTAACTGTTTACTTGTACCTGTTCTACATTTAAAGTATAAAGCTTAATCTGCTAACCTTCATGTAAAGATTATCAGATGAACTACGACATAGCAATACTGCATAGTTTGTAATATTGTTATCACTTAATTTTTTCACTGTAAATATTCAGTCATATTTTTACTGTAAACCAAAACCTTCAGCCACAAGTACTCAACTACTACAGTACACAACTTTTACAGTACCACTATTAATAAAGCTACTATAATTTCTATAAACTCTTGGTTTCTTGCTTCCAATTTACTACTACTACTCACTGCTACTACTACTAACTTATTTACTACTACTTACTACTATATTATATTAACTACTGCTACTATTACTGCTGACTACTGCTACTACTACTAACTACTACTACTAACTACTGCTACTAGTACTACAACTACTACTACTACTCTGACCCCACTGGTCCTGATGGTTTGATTGTTTTACTGTTGGGACCTCCACAGCTGCTTCTGACACAGACGAGTCTTCTGATCACTCTGAAGGTGAGAATTAACCCTCATACTCTTCTTCATACTGCTTCATTGATTTTTTGTGACATCCATTTCTGTTACAAAACATAATCACAAAGTAGCCAAAGCTGAAGATGTTTCCAATCATTCAGCCAGTGGTGCTGTTGGATATATAAATATATTACATTGCAGTACTTGTTGGGTCAGGCACTCTCTTAAGTGAATTGTTTTAAAACGGGCCACTTTTTAGTAGGAGTGGTCCTACAGTAGTTAGTTCTTAACACTGTTAGTCTTTGTACTTGTGACAAAAAAGTCTAGTTCAGTTTGTTAGGAAGTTGAATCGTTACAATCTTAAGTTAACAGGCAGATATTTTCATTACAGAAAACTTGTTTTTACTTTTTGCTGAACTCTGTAAACTTTAGTTTGTTAGTCCATAACACTTTTACACTTTAATCTCTATGTAACATGTGATGATCTTTAATAGTCGACAACATGTTGAATCCTCAGATTCTGAGAATAGTGCTGCCACTGATGACAACAGTAACACTGACTCAACTGAAATGTTAAATGCCGCTCGTGTTTCCGATGCCGATGCTGAGGCGGATGCTGAGGCAGCACACGAAGACTCAAGCAACAGCAAGACTGGCGACGACAGCAGCATTGCTGATTCCACTGAGAGCTCATACAGTTATAGTGCTTCTCACTCCCAGGCTGAGTATGGAGCAACCACAGCCGACCAGGACGACAGCACAGCTCAGGAGGAGGTACAAAATGAGAAGGAAGAAAAAGGTGAGGGAGATGCGCCAAGCGAAACAGACACAAGAGATGAGGGAAATGCCAGTGAGGATGAGCAGGATGTGCCCAGTGAAACGGACAACAGTGATGGCAACGATAACAGTGTGGACCAAAAGAACGAGAATGGTGTAACCCCAAGTGAAGCAGACAGTGACACAAGGAGATCTGACAGTGACAGCCATGATGTGGACAGGGACCCAGAGTTTGACAATCAAGACATCAGTGACAAGCTGGACCCTGAGACCACTGAGACGCAAACGGTGAACCAGGACGACTCTACAAAGTCAGACGTGGAGGACACTGAAGAGCAGAGTCTAGAAACTAATGACTCAACTGAAGGTAAAGTGAGACTTACGAACTAAACATTATACCTGCACAAAGTGCTGCAGCAAGCAACATTCCAATGGTTCATGTTTTAACAGGGACAATTATGAACTAGTCTACATTTGACCACAAATGCAGAACCCTCCAAACCACTCTCCAGTCCAACCATTGTTGACATGCTGTCACTTACTGTAACTGCTATCTACGTTAGGTGGTGTCCAGCAGATGGTGGGTTTAATAGAGAAGTGGATGAGATTTTGCACAAAACTGATTAGAGGAAACAACATCCATTCCACAATGGATCTACTTTCTATTAATCTGGCCAAATTTACTAGACACTCATCCATCCATCCATCCATTTTCATCCGCTTATCCGGGGCCGGGTCGCGGGGGCAGCAGTCTAAGCAGAGAGTTCCAGACTTCCCTCTCCCCGGACACTTCCTCCAGCTCTTCCGGTGGGACCCCAAGACGTTCCCAGGCCAGCCGAGAGACATAGTCTCTCCAGCGAGTCCTAGGTCTTCCTCGGGGCCTCCTACCGGTGGGACATGCCCGGAACACCTCCCCAGGGAGGCGTCCAGGAGGCATCCGAACTAGATGCCCGAGCCACCTCAGCTGGCTCCTCTCGATGTGGAGGAGCAGCGACTCTACTCAGAGCTCCTCCCGGGTGACAGAGCTCCTCACCTTATCTCTAAGGGAGCGCCCAGCCACCCTGCAGAGGAAGCTCATTTCAGCCGCTTGTATCCGTGACCTTGCCCTTTCGGTCATGACCCAAAGCTCATGACCATAGGTGAGGGTAGGAACGTAGATTGACCGGTAAATTGAGAGCTTTGCCTTTCGGCTCAGCTCCCTCTTCACCACGACGGACCGATACACCGACCGCATTACTGCAGCCGCCGCACCGATCCGTCTGTCAACTCACGCTCCCTCCTTCCCTCACTCGTGAACAAGACCCCAAGATACTTAAACTCCTCCACTTGAGGCAGGAACTCTTCTCCAACCTGGAGTGAGCAAACCACCTTTTTCCGGTCGAGAACCATGGCCTCAGATTTGGAGGAACTGATTCTCATCCCAGCCGCTTCACACTCAGCTGCAAACCGCACCAGCGCACGCTGGAGGTCCTGGCCTGATGAAGCCAACAGGACAAGATCATCTGCAAAAAGCAGAGATGCAATCCTGTGGTCCCCAAACCAGACCCCCTCCGGCCCCTGGCTGCGCCTAGAAATTCTGTCCATAAAAATAATGAACAGAACCGGTGACAAAGGGCAGCCCTGCCGAAGTCCAACATGCACCGGGAACAGGTCTGACTTATTGCTGGCAATGCGAACCAAGCTCTTGCTCCGGTTGTACAGAGACCGAACAGCCCTTAGCAAAGGGCCCTGGACTCCATACTCCCGGAGCACCCCCCACAGGATGTCACGAGGGACGCGGTCGAATGCCTTCTCCAGATCCACAAAGCACATGTAGACTGGTTGGGCAAACTCCCACAAACCCTCAAGCACCCTGCTGAGGGTATAAAGCTGGTCCAGCGTTCCACGACCAGGCCGAAAACCACATTGTTCCTCCTGTATCCGAGGTTCGACTATCGGCCGAATTCTCCTCTCCAGTACCCTGGCATAGACTTTCCCAGGGAGGCTGAGAAGTGTGATCCCCCTATAGTTGGAACACACTCTCCTGTCCCCCTTTTTGTAAAGAGGGACAACCACCCCGGTTGTCCAGTCCAGAGGAACTGTCCCCCTCCTCCACGCGATGTTGCAGAGGCGTGTCACCCAAGACAGCCCCACAACATCCAGAGACTTGAGGTACTCAGGACGGATCTCATCCACCCCCGCTGCTCTGCCACCGAGGAGCTTACTAACTACCTCGGTGACCTCAGCCTGGGTGATGGGCGAGTCCGCCTCTGAGTCCCCTGCCTCTGCTTCCTCAGCAGAAGGCATGTCGGAGGGGTTGAGGAGATCCTCAAAGTACTCCTTCCACCGTCCGATAACATCCCCAGTTGAGGTCAACAGCTCCCCACCTCCACTGAAAACAGAGTTGGTAAAGAACTGCTTCCCCCTCCTGAGGCGCCGGACGGTTTGCCAGAATCTCTTTGAGGCCGAGCGATAGTCCTCCTCCATGGCCTCCCCGAACTCCTCCCAAGCCCGAGTTTTTGCCTCCGCAACGGCACGGGCTGCAGCACGCTTGGCCTGCCGGTACCCATCAGCTGCCTCAGGAGTCCTACAGGTCAACCATACCTGGTAGGACTCCTTCTTCAGCTTGATGGCGTCCCTTACCTCCGGCGTCCACCACCGGGTTTGGGGATTACCACCACGACAGGCACCGGAGACCCTGCGTCCACAGCTCCGAACGGCCGCGTTGACAATGGAGACGGAGAACATGGTCCACTCGGACTCTATGTCTCCCACCTCCCTCGGAATCTGGTCGAAGCTCTCCCAGAGGTGTGAGTTAAAGGTCCGTCTGACAGAGGGTTCAGCCAGGCGTTCCCAACAGACCCTCACAATACGTTTGGGCCTGCCAAGTCGTTCCAGCCTCCTTCTCTGCCAGCGGATCCTACTCACCACCAGGTGGTGATCAGTTGACAGCTCAGCCCCTCTCTTCACCCGAGTGTCCAAAACATATGGCCGAAGGTCAGGTGAAACGACTACAAAGTCTATCATCGACCTCCGGCCTGGGGTGTCATGGTGCCACGTGCACCGATGGACACCCTTATGTTCGAACATGGTGTTAGTTATGGCCAAACTGTGCCTAGCACAGAAGTCCAATAACATAACACCATTCGGGTTCAGATCAGGGAGGCCGTTCCTCCCAATCACGCCTCTCCAGGTATCACTGTCGTTACCTACGTGGGCATTGAAATCTCCCAGAAGAACGATGGGGTCCCCAGTTGGAGCGCTTTCCAACACTCCCTCCAGGGACCCCAAGAAGGCCGGGTACTCCACACTGCCATTCGGCCCGTAAGCACACTCAAACCTGTGAAAACTCATAGTGGAGCCCAGGATACAGAGTCTGCTCTTACTATGATCAAATCTCATTGTGATCTAGTTTCACATGATCTGATCTTACTGCGATCCACTCTGTCATTGATCAGTGTTCTGATGTAGTTTCATTTTTTTGCTGACTTTTCCTATTGTGTCTTGTTGCAGCCCCACCTGCTGACCAACGAGATCAACCTGATGACATCACCCCCACAGCCACAGGAGGTAACACTGTCCACTACATAGTCAGAGACAGACCTACTTAATGCTTCATTGATTATTGATGTAGTTGTTGAGGTCAACAGTTGATCAGCGTCAGCTAGTAAATACTCTGGCATGCAGACATTTTAATTAACCAGGCTGGACCCTCAATATCTAATATCTATAATATCTGCCTTCTTTTAGCCTTGATTTAGACACTGAAATTTGGACTCTGGACACTCACCGACTTAAGGTATCATCACACATGATTGTATTCACACATGAAGTATTCAAGTAATGCATTGAATTCAAAATCAATTTATATGGATTTGCTACAAAAATACTATGTATGCCCCAGGCCTTCTCTCTCCTTCTGTCTGTTGGACATATTCCAACTAGCAGGTCAGACCAAACACCTGTGCCACTGGCCTGCCATTAACTTTTTATACAGGACCCACATTTAAGTTTTTTTTTGCATTGTCCCCTCAGAAGTCCAGTGGCGCCATAGTGGAAAAAAGTCCATCATAACAAAAGCAGCAGCGGGGAGCTAACCTGCAACTAAAATTCAACTTCAGCTTCTGTTGTTTTAACTCTTCCTGTTCCAATGTCTCTTTCTTTTAAACTTGTTGCTTTAGTTTTCATCAGTCATGAAAATCTTTCTTTCACACCAGAGTGCTTTGACTTTTAACCTGTCTTATTTTATCAACAGAAACAATAAAGCAGATGTGCACTGTGTGTCTCTGTTCCAACAATAATGTGTACATACATTAACTGCTATTTTTAAAATTAAGTGTGGAGACAAATGATTGTCTGTACACAGACAAACTGCTAATAAAGTTTGAACTGTCAGAAAATCACCAAGACTCTGTTTCTTCCTTTAAAATTTCAACCAAGCATGTTTGCAAAATTTACAAAGGGAACAGGACACTTTGAGCAACTAAAAGTCAGAAGTAGCTAAAAGAAGATTTTTTAAATTCATTTTACTCATATTTGTGAATTCTCAAATTACAAACCTGTTATTTGCAGTAATAAAAATAAAGTCCTGTATATGTACAAGTAACAGAAAAAGTGCTAAACCGTGCTAATCTTTACATGAAGAGGACAGTGGTGTGTTGAGCCTTTGCTTTTCTGCCTCTAAACCTGGATCAGTTGTGAGTGTGGCAGTACAATAAATTTCCAGATTTATCAGAAGTCGAGTATGCATAAAAATAACTTGCCCAGAGAGAGACCCACCTCTCTGGGTGCATGGGGCTTCTCCTGGTGGGCTCCCTATGGAATGTGGGTGCTCAGGCTCCAACCTCTGGGGCTGACCCTCCCACTGGGGGGGTGTTTACCTGTTTTAGACACAGGGTTGTGTTTGCAGCAGTTTGTGGCTGCTGCAGCTCTGTCTGGGAGGTTCTGTGGGGGCAGCTCGGTTTACAACCCTTGTACTCCTGAAACTGAAAGTGTGTGAACACCCTGTCTGCTGTCTTTCTTCTTACCATTTGCTGGAGTTTAATGGCTGGGCTCCTCTTATCACCCTGTCTTACCCTTTTGGTGAACAATTTTATTTTACAGTTTATTAACTTTGTAGTGGGACACAACACCAAAACCAATTTACAGATTTCTTAATCTTAGCTGTAAGTACTGCTGTTGTTTACTATTATAACTATTACTAATGTTTGATTATGATAGTGTAAAATTGTATTTAAGTAATATTTGAGTTTAGGTTTAAATTTATAGGTTAAAATCCATCAGTATATGTGTAACTATGTATTAGAATATGTACTCTCTAACAATATTATTTGTACTTTACATATAATAAAATCATAAAACAACAAAAAAGTCTAATTTTATTTGAATATTAATATATATACATTGATAATAATAATAAACACAAAAAATAAAACACTTAAGACATGTCAGGAAAGGATCAGACTCATAAAACCATGACTTTAACCAAAGTGTGCTAGGTCTAAATGGACAGATAGGTCATCCTGAGACAGGAGAAGGAATGCAAAGGAGTTTTTTGTGGTTTCCTCCCAGGAAAACACAGATGTTTGGATAGGGTTTGTTATCAGAGCTTATCAAAAACTTTAACATCATGAGCACAGTGTGGGTCTCTTTGTGTTCTAAGACAGTCAGTATCTGAATGGAGCTGCCGCAGAAAGCCACGTCCTTTATATAAAAATGTCTGGTATTTGTAAGGTGTGCGTGGGGAGGAGGTCACCTTGACCTGCACATACTTGAATGTGCATGCGTGTCCTGGGAAGGTACAGTACACAGAACTGAGCCAGAGCCAACCATGCCTTGTGAACCACAAGGCATAAGTAAGCTCAGACTGTGGCTTGTATTCACAGGACCGCTGTGAAAGCAACAATGACCATAAATGTAGAACGACATTAATACTTTGTTAGCACTCATCTTATGGTTAGAGCAAACACAACGCTGAATTGTACACACTTTTTTATTTACCTGTTTTTTTCATTGATATTCTAGTTGCTTTGTCGTTGTCACCCACAGTTTTGTGTGTGTGCTTTTGTGTGTGCTAGCACGCACGCACGCATGCACGCACACACACACACACACACCAGGGATAAAGAAACAGGGAAGGGGGTCCTGTTTCAAAAATAATCCTGATTCATGACTAAGGCCAAGAGCAGGGGGCACATCAGTGAAGCCTGACCGTGTGTGTGCGAGTGTAAAATAAAACTAGTCAGGTTTGTTTCACACGGAAGCAGCTGGTCAATATCTGTGAGAAGTCATTTACCTTTACCTGGGACACACACACCTGAGCAGAGTGTCAAGTGATAGTTGGGGAGACTGGACTGGCTCCCTGTTGTATTTTAGACACGTTTATTATTTATTAATTTCATTATTTTCCATTTCAATATGTTGCAACTGACAAAAGATGAAAAATGACCAAACAGCATCTGATGTTTGATGTTTGTATTAGATGTTTGCTTTGCAGAGAGCTTTAGACTTTGGACATTGTGGCTCTGTGTTCATGTTCATGTTTTACTGTCCCACAGCTCTTAGTTACAAGTAGACACAGAGATCAAAGGTCCAGGTGAGATCCAGTCATTCAGAACCAAGCTGGACTAGAATATACCTTAAAATGTCCCTAATTTCTCTTCTGGACCTTTTCCCAGAGTGCAAACTGGCTCCAGCTCGGTTCTGGTTTCAGGTCATGCTGCAGCAGATGGATGCAAACTCACGTTCCACACTGATTCCCACAGGCTGCAGGAAACCCACTTCAGAATAAAAGCATAAAGGTCACTGGGTTTTGTGTTAAGGATGCCTCAGGTTTTCTTTTAGTCTGACGGGACTGAGAGACATGAACATGGAACCATGAGTGTAAGAGCCTGCTAAAATTCTTTTCATTCACAGGCTTTACTGTGTTCAACATACTGTATTGTATTGTGTATCGCTGAAACGCTATCTTTTTTCTGTAAGACAATCCCTGGTGTAACTGGCATTGCAGACAGATCTATGCATACATACAGTCAATTTTGAATCTCCATCTAAAATAACTGTCTTTGGACAAAGAGATCCCACCCAGACACAGGGAGAACCAGGATGACAGGTGAGTCAAACCCTGGTTCCTGAATCTGCAAGGGACAGTGTGATCCATATAACTGTCAAGCTGTTCAGCACATGGATATGAGGATTTAAAAGGTTTCGGGAAATGTTGGTGTAGATTTGGTTCAGAGTTGTAAAGGACCTGAACTTGATACTAGATAACCTACTTTAATCAGGAACACACAATGTTCCAGTTCAGCAAAAACTTAGAGGGACAAAGTTTACTTTTTTTATTTCTTTTCGTTGATTAAATGTAAATCATCTGTGATAATACTACTCCCCAAGAAGGAGCAGGAGGAGGTGGTGGTTGAGGTGGAGGAGAGGAGAAGGTTATGGATGTTGCTCAGAGGAATGTTGGCAGCTTCTCTTTGCAGCTCAATGTCACTCTCAATCACTAAAGCTCTTTTCTATACGTTCTCTGAGCCTGAATGACTGAGAAGCTTCACTGAGGTCAAACAAACGTCTTTCTTGAAACTGAATCAGCTTCAGTTTCATCAACAACAACATTCAACAGTCTCTTCTTGTGTCACCCAGTCTGGCATCAAGTGAGTATATTATCAGAAAAAATGCAATTAACTGTCAGTCAGACTTGACATTCTAATTAACTGTGTTACAAACATAAACATGTATTACTGAGCAAACTCCGCAGCAGGTTCCAGATGAACAGGGTGAGTCAGCAGCAAACAGAATAAGCTGAAGAAGCATGTTCATAACGTATCTGTTGATAAGCAGGTTAGCTGTGCCCTCCACTGGCCAACATGTCACACAGTTGATCTGTTTACCAGTGCTGACCTTGGTGGTCCCTAGTTGTAAAATGAATCCAGACTTGGTGGGAAGCACATTGTAAATTTTTGTTTTGTCGTTGTTGTTGGATAATGCATAAAGCATAATCTTTGATTCATGTGTGAAAAGTGAACCTTTCCCAGATTTAATAAATGTGTTACAGTACATTAGCTTGTCCATATTAGCTCATACTGAAAATCCCTGAAAGCTAAAGCAGGATGTTTATTATTATAACTCTTGTTAATACAAGATACAGATGATGCTTGTTTCCCACATGTAAGGTTATTCTCATCCATGCTTCCTGATTGGCTGGGCATTAACGAGTTGTATGATGTCACCTGTCCATTAGACAGTGTATGTGATCCCTGTATGTGGCGAGTACATGACAGGAAGTGAATTGTCCTAGACCTAATGGATGAAGTCACCTGGGATCACCTGTGCAGGTGACCCAGTCATAATGCTGCTGACAATGAAAATCAGTCAGAACGTGTATAGTTATCAGTGTTTCTTCAGTTGAGGGTGTCCGTCTAAAGTACGCAGTAGATTAGGTCCATAACTGACTGTACTATCAGAAGTAGTAGTCAGAGTAGTAGTAGTAGTGTGGCCCCTCCCTCCCAGTGTGTATAAATATGTGGGTTTGAAGGAGGAGCTGCAGCTTTTCAGCTGTGTCTCTTTTACTCTACAGAAAAACTCTGAGACAGCATCATGCTGCCACAGTGAGTAATGCTGCTCTTTGCACTAAAATTATGTTACTACTATTACTGCAAATTATAATCCAGTCACTGATCCTCATTAACTACTAGTGCTGCTCTTTATAGTGATAATTATGTGTATTAATGACAAATACTGCATTTTATACTAGCTTTAATGCAATTTGTTTAACTGCTATACTACTACTAATACTACTCTCTGTACTGCAGTTCACTACTTGTGTACATATTATTGATAACAGGTTAATGTCTCCCTGACTTTTTAATGGAAAATGCTGTTAGACTAAATTATTTCAGTGGTATTACTGTCGCACTAGGTAATGTTGTGCACTGTTTCACTCTGATTTGAGACATCTAAAACTCTGACTGAGTTTTAGATGTCCCATTACTTTTGGGAACTGTTCAATCTGGACAATTACCGAAGTTCCCTGGAGACTGAGCAGAAGCATGTAGTGTTGATTATAAAACTGGTTTAAGTCACAATATTATCTGGTCTTGATTATTGTTAGTGTTGATTCCCAGGCTGTTGTATTGTGAGTTTTACTGACTGGTCAGCAGTTCCCGTGTAAACATACCTGAGCCTTTAATTAGTGCAGTAATTTGCTCTCTCATAACAGGAACCTGCTTGTTCTGTCAGTTGTTGTCCTTCTGGCAACAACAATTTCTACGGCGCCTCTAGAGGGTAAAACTATACACTGCAGCTTTACTGCTACCAGGACTTGACACTGCACATGGATACATGGCTCTGTTGTGTTTTACAGAGAAGGAGCAAGAGGAAGTGGAGGTGGAGGCCACTGAGGAGGGAGAGCTTTCTGAGGAGGAGGGTATGTGTGCGTGCGTGCAGAAGTACAGCTCCAATCTAAACCTACAGAAGTCAACAGAAACATACACATATTAAAACCTATATGATGAAGATGACACTTCACACTTTCATGGACTGAGAAGCTCCAGTCAAACAACATCTAAGACCTTCAACTGCTGAACTACATGTTAGAGTAAACTGTGAGTCAGAACTGCTCAGTTTCATCCTTTGTCAATTCAGTCCAGGTTTGGTTGGTGGTTTGGGAGAAATCTGGGAATCGGATGGTTGTATACTGATTCAATCCTGGTGTCTCAGCACCAACTCTTGTTTTTTTCACAGTTACAGTCAGCTTTGATGCGTAAGCAGCTGCTTATCATTTTCTAAACTACATGGGTTTCACTTAATGCTGAATTGTAAAAAATGTTATTTTTTATTCTATTTCAAGAGTTAGTGTTTTTAGTGATTTTTCAGTCTGTTGATCATTGGTTTACATTTACATACAAGTTTAAATCTTGACAAAAGCGCTAGTTTGGGTATTTGGGAATACTGAGCTGTCAGGTGTCCAAATATTTTTAAGCATCTAAATTTAGGGTTGAAGGAAAAATGTTCTTTTAAACCATTAAAATTTCCCTGAAGCTCACGTACTGTGACTGAGTTAGATTTGTAAAGCAACTTTGTTTGTCCAAGTAAAAAAAACGTGTTCTGTAAAAAAGTCTTACACTTACTTTAAAAATCCCAGACAGAAAATAGAAAAAAACTATTGAACGTCCAAAAATCAGAGCAATGCAAGTTGTCTCAAAATCAAAACAGAAAGACGTCTAAGATAAAAAGGAAAACAGCTGACTAAAAAATAATTAGGAGCTGGGAAATAAGTACTGCTGTGAAGTTAAAACCTTTTAATTAGAGAAATAAATGCTGGCTGTTTTTTCTTTCAGATGATGATGACTCCCAGAGTCAGGATAAGATTGAGGGTGAGAGGAGAAATCCTTTAACATTACATTATAAATCTGCATAAATAAAGTTAATCATGAATTTAATGATCTAAGCACAATTTTACTTTAACGTTGCACTAAGAATTAGTGCTAACATCTTATCAACTGATAATATTTTAACACATTTGACTGTGATAAAATTTATTTTCCAACTCTGAAAGATTCTTCTTTATGTTCTTTACACCAATCCTTCATCAGTCTGTTTTTAATAAACTGCTCAGTTTCTTTCAGCTGCCTGAAACAGAAGCTTTATTTATCCTGGACACATGATCTCCCCTCCCCCCACTCTGCTTTCAGGAGGCCTCAGCGGGCGACAGACCACCACAGTGGCAGCTGCTGAAGGTTCAGGTGAGCCTATCCTCATCTGGTGTTTCCTTGATGAACAGGTTATTTGTTCCTGTTTGGTCTCAGGTTTAATCCAGATTAAATGGCTCATATTCAGAGCAAGATTAAACGACTTGGTCTGATACACATCCTGAAGGTTTTGGATCTGTTAGCCCAGAAAGTCACAAAGCTGCAGGTCTCAGGTTGTTGCAGGAAGTTGGAGTCTTAGTGCCGCCTGCTGGAGGTGAAATGACGCTTAGAAAAATATTATTACTGTGGATACAAAGAAAAATAAAGACCCAACCATTATTATCTTTATACAGCCACAACTATATATAGGTAGATACTTTATTCATTTCAGAGGGAAATTCACTAAACCTAAATCTAAATCTTGCTTGGTCGTCCAGATAATTGTTAACAAGCAGTGGAAGTCATAGCATCCTACTTAGTCTTCATTAATACAACTCATTATAGCATCAATATAACACAAAATTATTTAAATAAAAGGCGATTTAAAGTGATTGGTTACCAAAGTTTCAATTACTCCACCAAAAGTAGAATATGTGAACTTAAAGGAGCACCGTATTTTCCAGGCTATACGGTGCCCCTGAATTTACACTTTTTTTTTTTTCACTTTTAATAACAAAAAGCTTTTTTCATCTATAGACGGCACCTCTCTATATGCTGCAGGTGTCCACGTTGTAATGGGAGATAATTACACAGAAAGACTTTTGTAACTTTTAAATAAATATTTTTTTTTCCGAACAGTGCCTGTAACACAGCTGGTTAAAATAAAAGTACAGCACTGAATCACAAAAGTAATTGATCACTTCAGCATTCAGTGTCAGAATTAAAGTGCCTCATTATTACTTTGTTCTTAATTCGTTGGCTTTGAACAAGTATTTTTCAACTTTCCATAATTTGAAATTCAACTGCTTCAGCAAATATACAGCTCTGTTTAAACAACTCCCAATTTTCTTTAGATAAATTATCTATGCTTCCTGCTTTTTTAGTGTACATTCAGCTAAATTTAGACCACCTCTTCAGATATATACAGCTCTACATTCAATTCATCAGCTACTTTCAGCAATTCTTCAGCAATACATTTAGCATGGAAGCATTTACTGCATTTTCTTATGGAAATGCATCTTATACTTGTTTCGCCCCATTTCTTGGTCGCTATCTTTTTCTCAATGCTTCATTGTAGAACGACGTTCAATGTTCTTTCATCGTTTTTTATAATGGCCATCTATAGGAATCATCATCAACTTCTCGTCAACTTGCCTTGATGAGTTGTTATGTCATTGTCATACTTTGTCGTAGAAACGCCATTCAACTTTCTAAACATGCATCATCGTTAGACAATCAAGGCTTTTACGTTTCACATTTTCAGCTTTTAACGTTATTCAATTTTGTTCATCATGTTTTTATAACAGTCGTCTATGGGAATTATTGCTTAACTTTTCATCAGCTTCTCATCATATTTTGGTGTAAAAACGTCATTTAAACTTCAAAAGTGGTATCATCTCTCAACTTTATCCATGTAAATCAGCATCCTCGTATCTTCTATTGTTTTTTACTTGTGAGCGTGTAAATATTGTGGGCTTTTCAGTGAATTTTCAGTTTCCATTAGTGTGTATTGCATGAGCTAAATAGCTTGACATCACAATTAGTGTGAGGGCTCATTTTGTTAAGACAGAACAACTGTCTTCAACTTCAACACAACAGCCATAATTTTCACCCTATCAAGCGAACCGTAATTTTATCATTAAATTGTAGTCATACTTATCTTCTTTCTAATAATGTATCTGGCGAAGCCATCGGAACTATACTTCCGTCACTATCGACCTCAAAGTGCAAAAGGAGACTATGCTTTGTAGGTGAGTAGGAGAATTTTAAATTCTACATTTAACAGGCAGTGGGCGGCACGGTGGTGCAGTGGGTAGCACCGTCGCCTCCCACGGTCCAAAAGCATGCGTTAGGTACACTGGTCACGCTAGATTGCCCGCGTGTGTGTGTGCGTGTGCGTGTGTGTGTGCGTGTGTGTGTGCGTGTGTGTGTGTGTGTGTGTGTGCGTGTGTGTGTGTGTGTGTTGCTCTGACTGGTGACTTGTCCAGGGTGTTCCCTGCCTCTTGCCCGTAGATGGCTGGGATAGACTCCAGCAACCCCTCAACAAGGGAACAAGCGGCAGAACATGGATGGATAGATTTTACAGGTAGCCAGTGCAGAGAAGCTAATGTAAGAGAAATCTCATCTCTCTTTCTAAGTCCAATTTTGAATTAGCTGTAGGTTTTTTCAGGAGCTATTAAGACATCCTATCAATAAGGAGTTACAGTAGTCCAGCCTAGAAGTAACAAAGGCATGGATGAGTTTCTCTGCATCGCTCTGACAGAGGTTGCTTCTAATTTAGCTATATTTCTAAAATGAAACTAGGCGGTTCTGGAGATTTGTTTAACGTATGTAAAGGAGAGATCCTGGTAAAAAGATGACAGATGACAGGTTTGACAAGGTTTCTCACAGTAGAATCTGAAGCTAATGTCATGTCATCCAAAGTACCTATTTGATTAAGTGTTGTCTCTCTGTGATTTTTAGGCCCAACAGTAAGAACCTCAGTTTTATCTGAATTTAGTTGAAAAAAGTTCTGGGACATCCAGGATTGGATGTTCTTTAAAGAACTAAAGAACTCAACTAGTTGATCAGTAGGGGGTTAGAGTAAAATTTCCTCGATATATCATCGTCATACTTTGTTGTAGAAACATCATTCAGTGTTCTAAACGTGTGTCATCGTTAGACAATCAAGGCTTTTACTCTCACGTTTTCAGCTTTTCAACTTTAACTTTTGCATTGTTTTTTATAATGGTCATCTATGGGAATCATCGTTTAACTTTTCGTCAACGTTCCTCTTTTCATCAGCTTCTGTTATCGTTATACTTTGGCATAGAAATGTCATTTAAACTACGAAAACAATTCGGATAATCTTCTATTATCACTAAATTGTAGTCATACTTGTCTTCTTTCTAATGATGTGTCTGGCTAAGCCCTCAGACATATACTTTAGTTGCTATCGACCTCAAAGATCAGATAGATCCTGAATTTCCCCAATAGACTCTGATGATAACTTTCGGCAGACGTTTGGGATAAACAGAACAGAACAGAAAGAGACACATTTTGAAATCGCAACTGTGGCCACAATTTTTGGTCCTCAAACATGAAATTCACACCAGTTGCTCATTAAAGACAGACTTTTGCTCAACGCACACTTGCTCACTTACTAAATGATAAATGTTTGTTTTTAGTTCCCAGCAGTCAGTCAGCAGGAGGAGCAGCACACGATGGAACAGCAGGAGGTTCTGCAGGTAAACTACAATAACAAAGGTTTGTTAGACTAATAACACACAGCATATCAGAGAGCCAGCGATCAGACTGTATGTGATCAGACTATTACTGATTAGACTATTACTGATCAGACTGTCTTTGTAGACTGTGAGTGCAGATTATACGTGATGATAAGACTACCTATTGCCTATTGCTGGTGGATGTCAGACTCAGCATGTGGTGTAACACTGTACAATAGAACTGCAATTCTGTCTACTACTTGTACAGTTCAAATTGTAGAAGAAAAACATTACTAATAGTTTCAATGCACACTTGCTTACTAACTAAATAATAATTGTTTATTTTTTTAGTTCCCAGCAGTCAGTCAGCAGGAGGAGCAGCACATGACGGAACAACAGGAAGCTCTGCAGGTAAACCAAAATAACAAAGGTTTGTTAGAGTAATAACACACAGCATGTCAAGAGCCAGTGATCAGAAAGTCTGTCATCAGACTGTTTGCAATCAGACTGTCTGCGATCAGACTGATCAATGCACATTTGTTCACTAGCTAAATGACAAATGTTTGTATTCAGTTCCCAGCAGTCAGTCAGCAGGAGGAGCAGCACATGACGGAACAGCAGGAAGCTCTGCAGGTAAACTACAATAACCAAGGTGAAGGTTTGTTAGAGTAATAACACACAGCATGTCAGAGAGCCAGCATTAAGGTTGTCTGAGACCAGACCGTGATCAGACTAATAATTGTTGCCAGTTCACAACAGACAGTTCTTCTTAGTTCTTGCAGAAGCAGAACCTTCTGGTGTTTCAACTGGTCTGTCCCCACCTACAGGTAAACATTTAAAATGAAACAGCAACTATAATAATCGGTGCATAGTTTTTTTTCCAATATGTCTTTTCGTGTTTAAGGAACCAACCATCCAGTTGCTTCTTCTGTGACAGAAGCTAACGGTAAAATTAAATTTCAGTTATTAGTGCCTTCTGCTCTTTTCTACTTTGGCCTTGGTTTAGTTTCTTATCGTCTAGACAAAGTATTCATATATTCGATCTAGTTTTAGTGTTTTTAGGGAATGATGATCAGCCAGTCAAAAAAATCCAAGCAAGTGAATGCATAGGTTCTCAAAAAATGGACAGTTTGTAAGACAAGAATCACGTGTCTGTCTGCAGGTTCTGAGTCAGTCGACTCTGAGTCCAATGGTAAATATTCAACTGTAAAAACATAATACTGCATACAATATGTAATACTGACACACCTAATGAATCAAAAAGCAGTCATTTCTATTAATTACAATAGTGAGACCGTTACCTGTTTCAGGTAATGGACAAAAGCTGCTGAATGGAGGGGGAGGTGGGGGCCGAGCTGAGAGTCAGACAGGTAAGGTGGAGCCACAGAAGCAGACAGCTCCATGTTTACCCGTCTCTCGCTCACCCTTTTAGTTGTGTTTCTTCTGCTCAGGTGTGCTGGATTCATTTGGAGGAGTTACTCACCTGGATTACATAGGTGAGTGCCCAGGTGAGGCATGTCTGCCATCCGTTATTTTTCATCTATAAATAACTACAGTAGTTCTGCTTTTTATGACTCTTTTTTGTATTTTTCTTTTCCTTTTCCTGTTGCAAAGGGCAAATTCATACAGTTCCTAGGAACAAATTACTTAAGATTCATCACTGCTTATGAGGATTAATATGCTTCCGATGTGTGCATGTAGCCCAAAACCAGAAGTCATGTAGTGACAAGTGCGTATGCCAGACGCAGGTTCCATCCATCAAAATGTTTGTTTCAGGATGTTTCAGAATACTTGTTTCAGGATCCTAGAAATTATGGAGGCAGTCATCACTGGGTGCAGGTATAGCAGCAAATGATTGTTGGTGTAGGCAGGATTTATTGTGCAGGGCTGATGAAGAGCTTAGGTTTAGGAAATGACATCTGGAAACATTAAAAAAATTTAAATATTAAAGCTATTATAATTTAAAAAATCAGTCTAAGATAGGTGGCTGGTGACAGCATCAATTCTCATGGTTGGCTACACTTCAGACTTGTAAATAATCAAGTGATTAGATAAACCAAGGAAGTAGGAGGTTAACATCCACTCACACTTCATGTTTCCTTTTGGAGTTAGAAGAAGAAGGTCCAGATGCCATGACTTAACCTCCAGAAAGCCAGGTTGCTGTTAGTATCTGTGGAGAAATACTGGAAATGGTTTGGACCTCGAAGTCTGAACATGGGATTGTGCCTGCTCTGCTCGTGCTCTTATAGCTATGGTAGCATAGCAAATGCTGGGTCCTGTGGAGTTTCTGGTTCAATATATTTGACCTAGGTTATGTTGTTTGTGACATCTAAGCCGATTTTTGTTTCTACAGGAACAGTCGACCCATCCAGTCATGACTTCCTGCTTGGCCTCATGGGTACGTTAACGGGAGAACAGCTAACCTGTGAAGACATGTTGCAGTGTTCCCTCAGACATTCTCAATATCAGCAATAGAAAAACTTGGACACGCCTGGACTTTCTGCTTTCTAGGCCAATGCGCTACCTACTGAGCTACCAGGCCAACAGTACAAAGGCATCTGGTTGGACCTGGTAGCCGGCATAACTGCACTGTTTACACTACATCCCCTAATTTACATCACTGAGTCTCCATGAGTCTCAGTTGAGACTTTGTCTCAGGATCATAACAATAAAACATTTTGGCCTGTTTCATAATATTTGTGTTTCAGGAGGAGGTGATCCATTCAGTCCAGATGTTCACATTAATATCCCAGGTATGACCTCACATTAGACAGACAGTTCACACATTCATGTTGATGCTCAACTATTTTGTCTGATACAAGGTGTTGACCAATGAACATTTACAGAACTTTTGTTTTAGTCATCAGAGCATCAACATTGCTATGTTTAGGGTGGAATCAAGAGAAACATTTCTAAATTAAGGAAAACGTTATCAAAGGTGGATCTGTAAATGATTGTTCAAGCTTTTACTTATTTGTGTACTGATTATGGTAACTATGTTTTTACCTGTTGTAAAAAGTATACTTTATATCGACTCCAGACTGTCCAGAATACTGCAGCAAGGCTTTTAACACGAACCTGTAGCTGTAGCTCCTAGACTGTGGAATGCCTGGCCCCTGTCACTGCGCATGACGGAATCTATTGTCAACTAGGCTTTTAGTTGACATAGTTATAACTATGTTTTAAGTTTTAATTATATTGCTGTATTATTACTGTGGTATTTGAATGCTTTAGTTTTATATAAATAAAGTTTACTTACTTACTTACTTACTTACTTACTTACTTACTTACTTACTTACTTACTTACTTACTTACGATATTAACACACAAAGAAAACAGCCCAGAAATTTGAATTTATCAATACAGGGGTCCAAATTATATTTTGGCTTATGGGTCCACTAAAATCTCTACCAAGCTCTACCAAGACTGTATAAGCCAACAACCTCTCAACTGTCTCAGAGTCTGTGGTTCCAAAGCAGTTATAGCTCATTAACTGGACTTTGAAATTAAGCAAAAATTGTTTTGTTTAGTAGAGTCTGCACCAGGTTGTCAACCTTTGTCAGTATGGTGGTAGATTTTATTTGCATCTTACAGGATGTGGATTTACTCAGTAACATCATTAATCCTGACTATTTGTGTTAAAGTTGTAAGTTCAGGTGTGACAGCAGCTCCTTATCCAGATCAGAGTAGCAGTTCCAGCCTGGACGTACCTGCAGGTACCAACGCCACCTTTAGGTCTTTCCTGAAAGTTATTAGAATAAGATCAAATCAACTCACTTGTACTGACTGATTTTTAATATTTCTTATTGAAGGTCCTGCTCAGCACATCAGTCAATTGGGACCTGACCAATCACAGCACAGCTCTGCTTCAGGTTTCTCTCACTCTGCAGACCAGGGAGGTTGGTGTAGAAAGAAATGTCCTTTGAAAATTCAGGCTGATTCTGAAAATGGCTATAAAGACTTAATGTCGTATTTTCATCAGGTGTTTCCTCATCATCATCACACAGTGAAGCTCAAAAACAGCAGACAGGTAACTTCACCTGTTACACACTGGAAGTAGAAAACAGAATGTGAGCTCAGGAATAAACCAGATATTTTGCTGCTGTAAAGTTTTTCCTTACATTTACAACTTTAATTTGATTAATACATGAAATTAAGGAAATGTTTTGTCTTTTTTATAACTTGCTGTCAGATGGGGCTGATTCACCTGATGCTCACGGTACAGCTCTTACAGCTACAATTACTTATTGATCAGATTAGTGATTACTGTAAACAGTTAGAAAAGTAAACATGGTCAAAGTTCTGATGAATGTTTTTTCAGGAAATGGTCGACAAACTCATCTGGTTAACACAAATGCAGGTGAGCGTTTGTTTCTCTTTGATTTTTAATTCGACATCTGATTTGAACCCTTGGGATTCCAATGTAAAGCTTTATTGGTGGTCATTGAACAGCTGATCTTTGACTTTTATTGTCTCTTTAGTCACTGATCAGCCCATTTCCCACACCGATCCTCACACTGACCTCACAGGTAACAAATGATTAATAATAACAATAATAATAATAAAAATTAATAACACTTAAAACAAGTCAGCTGTGTAATAAGACAAATAATCACATCTTTAGGTGGTGCAGTGACCAGTCTTCAAGTCGACCTTACAGGTGAAGCAACCGAACAATTGATTAATCTATACACTTCTTACCTGTCTGACAGAATCCTTTGTTCTGATTGGTTACAGCTTCAATTGTCGAACTTAGTCATGATATCACAGGTGAGAACGCTTGTCAATATGTGTCTCCGAATTATTATCAACCCAAGTACTGATCCCATTCTACGTGTATATATGACGCTGCTACATTTAATGTAGCTCATGTTTTTAAATAATAAATAGAAGATCATTTAATAATTAATCATTTGCTTTTCTACATAATGATAACACCCTACCATTTGGCCAAAAGCACAACTGAAACATCCTGCAGAACTTGACAAGTCCGAACTCCCAGTATGAGAGTCTGGATTTTTCATAGACTTCCTGTCATATCATCTTATAGATTCATCCCCTGCCGTCCTTCATGCAGACTCTGTGGACACCTTCACAGGTACAAGTTGGTTCACAACAGTTTATGAACCTGTTTGTCCCATATGTTAAGAAAACTGTTTTTTCGTTTCAGGAGTTTATGGCCACGCAGACCTGGTTACCGTGGCAACAGATTTGACAGGCAGAGATAGAGGTAATCCCCATCCTCCACAAACCCCTCCAAGCTCATTTAATCATGGTTGAACGTTCTTGGACATCCAAGATTTGGACCTTGGTGTCTCAATAACATGTCTGTAAGTTTTCCTGTAGATCATCCAAACTGCCCGTGTATTTTCAGCCCTCTGCTCGAAAATGCTGTTTTAGGAGTCTACAGGTCACAGTATCCAGCTTGCTTATGTCTGGTTAAAGCTAGCGGCTAACGGTGACCTAATAGCCGGTTAACGGCCAAAAAAACCCTGGGTAGGCAGAGGTGAATGGACCTCATGATACTACTTGGAGAGTCTGACACTGTAGAACAGCAGCCCCCAACCTTTTTTGATTTGATGTCACACAATATTTTCATGGACCTTGTGGTGTGGTGGAATTATGCAGCAAAATAAAATGATACAGCCATAAAAACTGGTATTATCTGGTATACACACACACACACTCTATTCTCACCCTCCGCGGGTGGTCTCATCCACTTTCCAAGCTCTGGTTCTCTACCAGAGGCCAGGGAGCTTGAGGGTTCTGCACAGTATCCTTGCTGTTCCTAGGACTGCACTTTTCTGTACTGAGATTTTGGATGTTTTTCCAGGGATCTGTTGTAGCCACTCCTCCAGTTTGGGGGTCACAGCCCCCAGTGCTCCGATCACCACAGGCACCACTGTGGCCTTCACCTTCCAAGCCTTCTCCAGTTCTTCTCTGAGGCCTTGGTATTTCTCTAGTTTCTCATGTTCCTTTTTCCTGATGTTGCCATCACTTGGTATTGCCACATCCACCACTACGGCTTTCCTCTGCTCTTTATCCACCACCACAATGTCTGGTTGGTTTGCCATTACCATTCTGTCAGTCTGGATCTGGAAGTCCCACAGGATCTTGGCTCGCTCGTTCTCTATCACCTTGGGAGGTGTTTCCCACTTTGACCTTGGGATTTCCAGTCCATACTCCGCGCAGATGTTCCTGTACACTATGCCAGCCACTTGGTTATGGCGTTCCATGTATGCTTTCCTTGCCAGCATCTTACACCCTGCAATTATGTGCTGGACCGTCTCAGGGGCCTCTTTGCACAGTCTACACCTTGGGTCTTGTCTGGTGTGGTAGATCTGGGCTTCTATGGCTCTGGCGCTCCTGTGCAGCCAGGATGAATGCCTCTGTGCTGTCCTTTAGCCCGGCCCTTTCAAGCCATTGGTAGGATTTGTTGAGATCAACCACTTCAGTTATGTTCCGCTGGTACATCCCGTGTAAGGGCTTGTCCTCCCATGATGGTCCTTCTTCCAGCATCTCATCCTCTGTTCTCCACTGCCTGAGACATTCACTCAGCACGGCACGTCATCTGTCGGGGCCTTATCCTTGATGTACTTATGGATCTTGGATGTTTCATCCTGGATAGTGGCTCTCACGCTCACTAGTCCTCGGCCTCCTTCCTTGCGGCTAGCGTACAGTCTCAGGGTGCCCCAGGATTTGGGGTGGAACCCTCCATGCATGGTGAGGAGCCTTCGTGTCTTAACATCTGTGGTCTGTATCTCTTCCTTTGGCCACCTTATTATTCCCGCAGGGTATCTGATCACTGGCAGGGCGTAGCTGTTTATTGCCCGGGATTTGTTCTTGCCATTGAGCTGGCTTCTTAGGACTTGCCTTACTCGTTGGAGGTATTTAGCTGTAGCCGCATTCCTTGTTGCCTGTTCAAGGTTGCCATTTGCCTGTGGTATTCCAAGGTACTTGTAATTGTCCTCAATGTCTGCTATTGTTCCTTCTGGGAGTGAGATCCCTTCTGTGTGGATTACCTTGCCTCTCTTTGTCACCATCCTCCCACATTTCTCGAGCCCGAATGACATCCCGATGTCCGAGCTGTAAATCCTGGTGGTGTGGATCAGCGAGTCGATGTCTCGCTCACTCTTGGCGTACAGCTTGATGTCATCCATGTAGAGGAGGTGACTTATGGTGGCCCCGTTCCGGAGTCGGTATCCATAGCCAGTCTTGTTTATTATTTGGCTGAGGGGGTTCAGACCTATGCAGAACAGCAGTGGGGACAGTGCATCTCCTTTGTATATGCCACATTTGATGGATACTTGGGCAAGTGGCTTCCCATTGGCTTCAAGGGTGGTTCTCCACAACCTCATCGAGTTTGCAATGAAGGCCCTTAGAGTTCTGTTGATGTTGTACAGCTCCAAGCATTCAGTGATCCATGTGTGTGGCATTGAGTCATAGGCTTTCTTGTAGTCGATCCAGGCTGTGCACAGGTTGGTGTGTCGCACTCTGCAGTCTTGGGCAATTGTTCTGTCTACCAGGAGTTGGTGTTTGGCTCCTCTGGTATCCTTACCAATGCCCTCCTGTGCTTCGCTCATGTATTGACCCATGTGCCCACTTATCTTAGCTGCGATGATGCCTGACATGAGCTTCCATGTTGTGGAGAGGCAGGTTATTGGCCGGTAGTTGGATGGGACTGTACCCTTTGAGGGATCCTTCATTATTAGGATCGTTCGCCCTTCAGTTAGCCATTCAGGGTGAGTCCCATCCCTTAGCAGCTGGTTCATTTGTGCTGCCAGGCGCTCATGGATTGCAGTGAGCTTCTTTAGCCAGTAGGCGTGGATCATGTCAGGGCCAGGTGCTGTCCAGTTTTTCATACCTAAGACTCTTTGTTGGATGTCTGCCACTGTGATAGTCACTGGATGACTTGATGGTCAAAGACTTATCAAAGACTTATATATATATATATTACTTATATCGGTTATGTCTTATATATATATATATATATATATATATATATATATATATATAGCTCACTGGATAGCTCAATCGGTAAAGTCGCAAGACTTGTATACGGGTGGTCCCCCGGTTCGAATCCCCGTTAGGGCAAATAAGCATCCAGTGTGGGTCCTTGGGCAAGACCCTTCAAGCTACCGCCTACCTCATATCATGAGAGACAATGAACCACATGAGATACCGGCTCAGACGTCGCCCGGTCTAACAAGGTCTGCGTCAGGTGTTGGGGAACCAGAGCACCTTGACGAGAAATGGGCTACTGGAACAAGAAAGAAATGGCTAAGATGCGAGAACAGAGAACTGTTGGAATGCTACTACTCAAGTAACCCTAGTCAGAGGGGTTACATGAAAAGAATGTGTGGCGAATGGGAACGGAGAAACCCACATTCAAGACTGACTGCGAAACAACTAGTAGCTCAGTGTTCCAACATCCACAAACGGCAACTGCTATCACAACTTGAGATTGACGAGATACAACACAAATGCTACGGCAAGGGGGAGCCAGGACGCCAGGTCAGAGGGGAGGTTTCACCATCTCCCCAACCGGAAATTGGGTACAAAGCCCCAATGAGCACAGATACGCTGAGCGAGGCAGCGACTGACCTGAAAGATAAGATCATGGCGAGATTGAACAGGCAACCCCGAACCCCACTACAACGGCTAAGTGAAGTACCATCAGAAAGTCTCATGGAAGATGTGAATGCAGCATTGAGAGCGATCCCTACCACAACAATCACAGAAACCAATGAGCTGATATACGCTTCAGCATCAGTGATCCTAGAGATGCTTGGCTATAAGAGCAACCATGGGAAACAATACCCACCATGGAAACGAAGGTTGGAGGCAAAAATCAAGGCAGCTCGGAGGGAAGCGAGCCAAATGACAGAGGCCCAGAGAGGTGCAATGAAAAGACCAATGCCCAAGAGGTACAGCCAGATGACCATACCTGAAGCACTCGAAACTGCCAAGCAAAGGCTACAAGCCTTGGCCAGCCGCCTAAAGAGATACACCAGAGATAATGAAGCCAGACGAATAAACCGGCTGTTCGCAACACAACCCGCGAAAGTGTACTCTCAATGGCAGGGTAATAACAACAGAGCAGACCCACCAAGGCTGGAAACTGAACAGTACTGGAAGGGCATATGGGAAAGGGAGGCGTCACACAACAGTGATGCACAGTGGCTGGTGGATCTGAGGGAAGACCACAGCAACCTCCCTGAACAGAATCCAGTGACTATCACAGTGGCAGACATCCAACAAAGAGTCTCAGGTATGAAAAACTGGACAGCACCTGGCCCTGACATGATCCACGCCTACTGGCTAAAGAAGCTCACTGCAATCCATGAGCGCCTGGCAGCACAAATGAACCAGCTGCTAAGGGATGGGACTCACCCTGAATGGCTAACCGAAGGGCGAACGATCCTGATAATGAAGGATCCCTCAAAGGGTACAGTCCCATCCAACTACCGGCCAATAACCTGTCTCTCCACAACATGGAAGCTCATGTCAGGCATCATCGCAGCTAAGATAAGTGGGCACATGAGTCAATACATGAGCGAAGCACAGAAGGGCATTGGTAAGGATACCAGAGGAGCCAAACACCAACTCCTGGTTGACAGAACAGTCGCCCAAGACTGCAGAATGCGACACACCAACCTGTGCACAGCCTGGATCGACTACAAGAAAGCCTATGACTCAATGCCACACACATGGATCACTGAATGCTTGGAGCTGTACAACATCAACAGAACTCTAAGGGCCTTCATTGCAAACTCAATGAGGTTGTGGAGAACCACCCTTGAAGCCAATGGGAAGCCACTTGCCCAAGTATCCATCAAATGTGGCATATACCAAGGAGATGCACTGTCCCCACTGCTGTTCTGCATAGGTCTGAACCCCCTCAGCCAAATAATAAACAAGACTGGCTATGGATACCGACTCCGGAACGGGGCCACCATAAGTCACCTCCTCTACATGGATGACATCAAGCTGTACGCCAAGAGTGAGCGAGACATCGACTCACTGATCCACACCACCAGGATCTACAGCTCGGACATTGGGATGTCATTCGGACTCGAGAAATGTGGGAGGATGGTGACAAAGAGAGGCAAGGTAATCCACACAGAAGGGGTCTCACTCCCAGAAGGAACAATAGCAGACATTGAGGACAGTTACAAGTACCTTGGAATACCACAGGCAAACGGCAACCTTGAACAGGCAACAAGGAATGCGGCAACAGCCAAATACCTCCAACGAGTAAGGCAAGTCCTAAGGAGCCAGCTCAATGGCAAGAACAAATCCCGGGCAATAAACAGCTACGCCCTGCCAGTGATCAGATACCCTGCGGGAATAATAAGGTGGCCAAAGGAAGAGATACAGACCACAGATGTTAAGACACGAAAGCTCCTCACCATGCATGGAGGGTTCCACCCCAAATCCAGCACCCTGAGACTGTACGCTAGCCGCAAGGAAGGAGGCCGAGGACTAGTGAGCGTGAGAGCCACTATCCAGGATGAAACATCCAAGATGCATAAGTACATCAAGGATAAGGCCCCGACAGATGACGTGCTGAGTGAATGTCTCAGGCAGTGGAGAACGGAGGATGAGATGCTGGAAGAGGGAGCATCATGGGAGGACAAGCCCTTACACGGGATGTACCACCGGAACATAACTGAAGTGGCTGATCTCAACAAATCCTACCAATGGCTTGAAAGGGCTGGGCTGAAGGACAGCACAGAGGCACTCATCCTGGCCGCACAGGAGCAGGCCCTGAGCACCAGAGCCATAGAGGCCCAGATCTACCACACCAGACAAGACCCAAGGTGTAGACTGTGCAAAGAGGCCCCTGAGACGATCCAGCACATAACTGCAGGGTGTAAGATGCTGGCAGGGAAAGCATACATGGAACGCCATAACCAAGTGGCTGGCATAGTATACAGGAACATCTGTGCAGAGTATGGACTGGAAACCCCAAGGTCAAAGTGGGAAACACCTCCCAAGGTGGTAGAGAACGAGCGAGCCAAGATCCTGTGGGACTTCCAGATACAGACAGACAGAATGGTAATGGCGAACCAACCAGACATCGTGGTGGTGGACAAAGAACAGAGGAAAGCCGTAGTGGTGGATGTGGCAATACCAAGCGATGGCAACATCAGGAAAAAGGAGCATGAGAAACTAGAGAAATACCAAGGGCTCAGAGAAGAACTGGAGAAGGCTTGGAAGGTGAAGGCCACAGTGGTGCCTGTGGTGATCGGAGCACTTGGGGCAGTGACCCCCAAACTGGAGGAGTGGCTACGACAGATCCCTGGAATAACATCCGACATCTCAGTCCAGAAAAGTGCAGTCCTAGGAACAGCAAGGATACTGCGCAGAACCCTCAAGCTTCCTGGCCTCTGGTAGAGGACCCGAGCTTGGAAAGTGGATGAGACCACCCGCGTGGGGTGAGAAGGGAGTTTTTTTTTTTTTATATATATATAGAGAGAGAGAGAGAGAGAGAGAGAGAGAGAGAGAGAGAGAGAGAGACAACAAATGAATAAACCTCCCTTCGTAAGTCAGTCTGTTAAACCTGTGTTTTTAGTTTCAGATCCCACAGGAAGGCCAATGGACTACAGTGAGTTACTTCGTTTTACATAGAACTTTACCTTGGGTTGTTTGTAGAAGTGTGAGTAACCCACGTGTTCACCTCAGGTCATCCAGCTGTGACAGAGCACACGCAGACAGCTGGTAAGTTTTACATACAAAAGAGTTAACTAGTTCTGTGAGAGGGTAACTAGTATCACTGAAGTCTAAATAGGTCACTGATAACAGAGCAGGTGCTGAACCGGTTCTTTCTCTTTTCTTGGTGCTGCTTGTTCTCTGCAGGTCCGGTTACTGAACAGTTCAACACATCTGGTCAGGGTCCTGAAGGTTTGTATTGACACACACTGACCCCGTTACTTATGTCCCTTCCCTCCAGGTTCAGGTCTGATCTATCCTCAAATTTACTTTTTTGTCTGTTTTTTTTTTCGTTATTTTTTTCCCCCAAAAGCTGCTGAGAGAAATCATGAACATGTTTTCTTTAGAACACCGAAGTTTGGACACCTAGACCAGAGAGGTGTGAAAAGTCAACTTCTACATACAAAAGTCACATCTCTCTGTTAAATCCCCCTAACAAAATCACAGTAAACCCAGGACACAAGTCACAAAATGTTATTGCATCCAGTAGATAGATGTGCATTGGGTCTGTGGTGAGTGTTTTTGACTAATTCACAACAAGGTTCAGTTCCCAAGTTAGTCAGACTAGTCTGCGTGGGACAAAACCTCAATCACTGAGCTCAGTCATAACTCTGCTTTGTACTTTTACAATACAGTAAATTGTAGCAAACCAGAACCAAACTATAAATCGGTTATGTCTTCATGTGTTTTCAGGCAGATTAGCTAATTACTTGTGCCGTGACGTAGTAGAGTAAAATGTGAATTAACACATTTTTGTAATTGTGTTTCAGGTGCAGAAAATGTGGAATTGGAGGATACCTGCTGATTTCCACATCAAACCACGAGTTCGGTTTCTACGCTACCGATTTCAGTGCACCGACCAATCAGAATGGCCCAGGTCACCTGACCCCTCCCATTAGCTCTAGGACCTACACGTGGACACTCCCAGCGCTGTGCACAGTCTAGCATGTCCTATGCCTCCTACCGGCCTTAGGCCTTCACACATTTTTTTAATAAAAATATTTAAAACTTTTGTTTATATACAATTATTTTGTTCTAGGTTGACGGCATCAAACATGTGACATCACTGGATTATAAAAATGTGGTTTTAAACTTTACAATAAATGCTTTCCAACCCAAGAATCTGTCACTTAACAGTTCGTCATCACATCTGAAGATAACATGTTATTATTAAATAACTGTTTTCACACTGCTGTGAGTTTTAAACATTTTATTGATGTTTGGAAAATCTTTTAGTAGTTTTCCACATTTCATTCCATCATTTCATTCTCACAGTAATTATACACAAGATTTACGCCAATGTCATTTAGTATCAAAAGCAAATGCATTAATGACTGAAGCTTTTCTGCTTCCTGTTGCAGCAGGTTCACAGGTAAGAAACAATTATTGACAGGTCAAGAGTCCAAACGTCAAACTTTAAGGATGTAATTTTATTTTGTTAGTCTTAATGTTAACAACCACAAAACTACACAAACTGTTTTCATCTGGAATTAACAACAAAACCAGTAAATGAGCATCTTCACAGCCTAATCTGTTTATCACTGATTGAACCCTAATGTGAAGGGAAAACACCAGATGAAGCCTGTTGTCAGAACAGAACCACTCAACCACCCAAATTACAGCTACTAAAACACTTCACCTGAGTCCATCTCCTGATTCTCACCCACTGTCGTTGCATGACTCCATAACAACGTGATCCCATATGACTTAGGACTGAGAGGCATCAAAGTGTTTTCATCTTTGTTTTATTCTCGTGTTAAAGGAAAAATAGGAACAGCAACACAAAACTGGCTTCACGCAATTTAGCTGAAATATAAATGCATCAAGTCTTTGACCATCAAGTCATAAAAAGCTTTATTTAAAAGCTTACAGAGACAAACCATGTTGCAAATAATCAATCGAAACTTCACTTGACACCAAAACCCTGAGGACTCTGCTGTACAGAATGGGCCTTACTGTTAAGATCGCCAACAGTTCTAGCTGGTTCTCTGACTTGGATCAGAATCAATTAAAGCTTCACTGAACCGTAACCCAGTGAGCAACAATCACTAAGGACGCACGTTTTCAGTCTGTGTTTTGAGTTTGGTGAACAGAACGCATACTGGTAAAGGCTCCATCAAAACTAAAACTGATCCAGCCTCTCCCTGGTGTTATCTCCAAGATACTTGCGCTGAGGTGGTTCAAAACTAGACCTATACCAAACATTTCTGATAAGCTTTTTCAAAAGCATTCACTTCCTTATCTTCATGTTTTACTAATGAAAAACAAACAACCATAAACGCTGACTTTAACATGTAGAACCCAGAGAACAGCTCTCCTGTCCAGGTACGGACAGCAGGTGCAGATGAGACGGTTTAACAGAATGAGTCAAGCAAACCAAAAGCTAAAAGAAAAAGCACAGAATAAACCACAGGTAGATAAATGGGTAGATATCAATAAAAAAAACACCACCTTTGACCTATCGATCTATTGCTTTATTCACTGTCATTTCTATTGTTACTGATGATGTCAGAGGTCAGTGTCTAAGTGAGCATGGCTCAACAGGTCAGCAGCCGGGTCATCTGTGGACAGGTCAGAGCTAAAGAAAGGCTCCGCCTCCAATTCCAGCAATGATGGCAAGTCAGCCCCTCCTCCCTCCAACCCGAGTGGCTCGGACAAGACAGGCGTGTACTGCACCAGCTGCTTCCCTGGACCAATAAGAGAGCAACACAGGTTGACCATAACAGCAAAGAGGAGGGTTCTGCCTCACAGGTCAGACAGTAGGATGTGGAACAATCTACATTATAACTCAATAATTCTTAATAGGTTTCACTGTGAAAGGCAATGGTTTGTTTCATGTCATGTAATTACACATGTAATAAATAACCTTGTCTTCACCTGCACTGAACTCAGTGAGTTAAGTCAAGAAACTAATGGTGCCTGTTGGACTTTAAAAGGTGATCAAAGTATGTCTTGGTTCAGTAGGTACCAAGTCCAACTTAAATATTATAACAAAGAAGTTCTAAGCATTAGGTGTGACCTGGTACATACCTGTGTTGTTGGTGCTTTCATCACTACCTTTAGGAGCTTCTTCAGACAGCAACTGACAGGAAACAGGAAGTCAGAGTGAAACAGGAGAGACTGCATTATTAACACATTTATAAGGTGATTTTTAATTCTAAGCCAGTCGAAACAGCACACGAGGAAATTCTGGTTAAACTCACAGTGTCTAAACTGTCAAGATCAAAGTCTCCGGAAGGACCAGAGGAACTGAAAAACTGAACACAGGGTTTACGTGATATATGTTCTGCTCATCTTTCATGTGTGTTGTCTACATGTTTTCAATTCACTGACCTCAACCAGCGGCAAGGCATCAAAGGTGAAGGTTTGAGTGTTCAGTATGGTCTGCAGGTTTTCTAGACTGCTGTCAATGCTCTCAACGTGATCCGACAGTTCAGACCTGAGAGAGAAATAGGACAGAAACAGTTAAAAACAGACAGACATGATGTGTGGTCACTCAGCGGGGTGGCATATATCCATATTTTTCTTCTTGCCAACAAACCGACAGCTGTTAGTTTATCACTTTCTTTCTCTGAGCCCAGTAAACTAGACCTGCAGGTAGGTACCTGCAGACCCAAACTGTTACAATCAAAAGCTATTCACACATAGGAGAATGTACTGAGACGACTTTGAGTGTAGAATAAATCCACATCATGAATCACTGACATTTAGGATAATACATATCACCACTTTATCATTAGTTATTTTAAAATTAGGATTTATAGATGCAGTGATTCACTTGTCAGCTTGTGTTGATATGAAGCGCCAAACATCAAGTGAGGGTCCACCTGCAGAGGGAGGGGGGCGGGGTCTGAAGGAAGCACAGGGGTTTTAATGACACACCCGTTCTTATATACTTTGACATGACAATAAATGGGACTGTTAGTAGACAGGTGTTCAGATCAAGACTGAAGCAGATGCAAGAGATTTACCTGTCAATACAGGCAATGGTCTGACACTTCTGCTGAGGTGTGGTGGCATTGTTGGTGGTGGAAACTGAGACAGGCGAGTAGTTGGTTAGGACTTGTGGGTGGGGTCCAGTGGAGACAGGGCACATTACAACAGTAGGACTGGCTAAAAAGACAAAGACAGGTGAGACTGGTAGCTTCTGTAGAATGGCGGTGGAGAAGTGTACCTGCCATTCTTCTGTTGGCTGGTGGAGGTGTTCACCTGTGCTGGTACTGATGTTTGGCTGTGTCTCATCTTGTAGAATAGAGTTAATGAATGTGGTGGGCGAGAGGGGTGTGTCCACGGGGGTAGATTCACACATCTCCACCTCAGGACTGGGTGGTTCTTCTTTGATGTTTGCTGAATGGTCATCTCTGCAGGAAGATAAAACATCATTAATGCCTGTTTTCCATTGCTGCATACAGGAGACATATTACAACTGGTTCTCACTCTGCAGCCGTCCAGGCACTGGCTACTTCAACCTCGGCTGGTGTGGCCACCTCTGTGACGTCAGAGATAATTGGCCCAGAGGTGACAGGAGCATCGCTAGAGAAGCGGCTCGCAGCAGCCTTAGGAGACAGAAGGTTGGAGTTGCTGTACAGGACAAATGTGTAGTAGCTGCCTTGGTCTGTAACATACAGGTTCAGTTACCTGCAAGTGTTCCAACGGGAAGGGTCGACTATATTTAGGGACGGAGTGGGCTGAGCTAGAGTCGTTCAGCATCAGAGGACTGCAGACATGATGACAACAGCTACAATCAGTCTATACACAGATTGGGACAACCAGTTTATATTGAAAAAGTCAGCTAAAAAGGCAGATATGCAAACCTTACTTAAAAATGTTGTTTCTGTTTATTATCTGTCCTATTCGAAATCAAGTGTGTAACACTAGCGCATCTATTAATCAGTCTTTTGTAATACTAGCAATAAACCAAGCGTTTTTTTGCAGTAAAAGCAGGTTGCAATATTTGTAATAGTATTAGGGATGCTGGTAATAAAGTATGTAGTATTAGAAGTAAACTTGCATCTTCCTCTTGACCCCCAGAATCCTGTTGGTTTGGACAAGTGATACCAAAAACTGGATGAGCTGTAGTGAGAGACAGAGATTTTAATTACTCGGGTACAAGTTAAGCTAGGGGCAGTAAAGTAGGGGTTAGCACTCACTGACTCACATACTCTCACATACAATCACAGCTGGGATTGACTTAAGAGGAAATGGATAAGATAACAGGCTGCATATGCCTTTATGGAATACACTTACTGGACACATGTACAGTCTAATTCCATTTAATACAGAACCTCTGCAATTAATTTGATTTTTACAAGGTTATAATTGCTCACTGTTAAAGTTGAAGCTAAACTTCTAAACTTATTAAGGTCACAGTGGGTGAGTGCATTATGTTTGGAGATGGTGTTAATACAAAAGCTTCTCATTCAAAATATCAACAACAAACAACAATATCACCAAACTGACTGTGTGTATGTGTGATGTTATTAGATTGTATTTTTTTAATATGTATATTAGATTACATAGATACTTTATTGATCCCCTTAAGGGAAATTGTATCCTCTCCTCTATTCTGGCATTATGCGCTAGATCTATTTTTAAATCCTGTAAAAGTAAATAGATTTTGTTGAGGTCAGAGTACACAACCCCTTATTTAATGTTAGAACTATCTCTGGAGAAGCATTTAAACAACCAAATGTGGACTGAGTGAGTGAGTGAGTGAGTGAGTGAGTGAGTGAGTGAGTGAGTGAGTGAGTGAGTGAGTGAGGTGTTTTTACCTTATTGACTACTTTCTGCTGCTGAACATGTTTCTGTCTCAGACTGGCCACTTCTCTCCACAGAGCCTCGTTCTCACTAAAAAACACAAACCAATAAGGAGATATTCTGTCTTCTGGACTACAGAGGGTCTGGTTGTGGTTTTGGTCTTACTGTTTCATTGTGATGATCCTAGAGTCTATCGTGTCCTGTTTCCCCTTCATCACCTGAACGTCATTTAGGATCTTGTGGACTTCATCTGCAGAGATTTTAACATCTTCCTGGCGCACTGAGGACACCTGAGCCAGCCAGACACGAAGAAGCTATTATCATGGAGACCAGTCACAGACACTTTATAAGGTTCTGAGGTGTTCTGAGGTATAACATTCTAGTACATTGTTGACTTTGCGTTTGATGTTCTCCAGCAGGTGTTCTTGTGCTCTGATGAAAAATGGATGCTGGAACTCTGTGTCATCTCGTTCTGGTTTCACCAAACCACCCTGCTCAATGTGGACCACCTTCCGGAATCCATCTGTGTAGAATTTCATTCAGAAAACAGCAGACTGGACACCAGCTGGCAGCAGAATTGGAGTAGTTCTAATCTTGTTTAAAATATGACATTTAAGTAGGACTATGCTCATACTCACACATGTTGAGCTGCCTGATAAAGCTGGCCATGTTGTTGTGTTTGAAGAACTTTGGAAGAACCTCTTTGGAGAACCGACCTTGATCAAACACATGGAAGCTGGTTCCACTCTAACCACAATCAATAACAAACAACAAATCACCAAACTGACTAATGCATGGGTCTCAAACCAGTTCCATCGAGGACCGCTGTTCCTGCTGGTTTTCCAGCTATCTCTGTTGATTACCTTGATCAGGTGTGTCAGTTGGCTTTCCAAGCTTGTCATTGACTGAACACACCTGGTCAGGGTAATCAGTAGAAGTTGGGGCAGAGAGAGCTAAAAAAACAGAATTAGAGTGCAGACTTCCTCCTGCTTTCACATGGTGAAAGAACGAACGAATGATCTGTAAAGATCTGTAGAAACGAATCAGAAACGAATTGGAGCGCTTCCTGCTCGCTACAGAGCCTGCGTGGCTCGGCTGTCACGTGACAAGTGAACGAATTAACATTTCATATGAACAAGAACTGTAGTACTTGGTGCTCGCCACAGAGCCTGAGCTGTGAACCATGAACGAGAACAATGAACTAAACCGTGCAACCCGAGCTTTACATGGTGCTTTTATCTTGTCCAAAATGCAACATTATTATTATTATCTATCCATCCATTTTCCAAGCCGCTTATTCCCATATGCGGGGTCACGGGGGTGCTGGAGCCTAACCCAGCTGGCTATGGGCGAGAGGCAGGGTACACCCTGGACGGGTCACCAGTCCATCGCAGGGCAACACAGAGACAGACAACCATGCACACACATACTCACACCCACGGGCAATGGAGAGAGTCCAATCAACCTAATGCACGTCTTTGGACTGTGGGAGGAAGCCGGAGAACCCGGAGAGAACCCACGCAAACACGGGAAGAACGTGCAAACTCCACACAGAAAGGCACCAGGGCATTAATATTATTATTATTATTATTATTATTATTATTATTGTGGCAGAGTATAAAGGACCACAAAATCAACATGTTGATATAATGGTCGAAAGTATTGATTTACTGTACACCACACTACATTATATACACAATAAAACTACACACATCTCCAAGAATCAAAGACCACTAATTAATTATGATTTCAGGAAGAAATAATGTATGTCGGGTGTTAGGTGACAAATAAATAAATGTCAGAAATCAGACATCGTTCATTTCCTTGTTTATCAGTCCACACAGCCCTGAGCCTCAGCTGTCACGTGACAAAAGAATGCATGTTCCATAAGGATCCGTAGGAACAAATCAGGAACTAACTGGAGCGCTTGCTGCATGCTACAGAGCCTGCACAGCTCGGCTGTCACGTGACAAAAGAAGGACTAATTGAGTAAGGACGCTCAGTTGAGTAAGTCCTGAACGAATCATTTCAGTTTCCTGTCCTGCAGGTCCTGTTCCTGACCCTGACTTCCAAAGGAAATTAATCCAAGAACATAACTTTGGAGCACTCAGCAGCAGTCCAGTCCTTTTTTTCTTTAGCCCAGGTGAGACGCTTCTGACACTGTTGTTCCAGGGTGGCTTGACACAAAGAATGCGACAGCTGAAATGCATGTCTTGCATACATCTGTGCATAGTGGTTCTTGAAGCACTGACTTCAGCTGCAGTCCACTCTTGGTGAATCTCCACCAACATTTTTGAATGGCTTTTGTTTCACAGTCCTCTGCAGGGTTTTCTGAGATACTGAATTTGGGTTTTTTATTTGTTTTTCAGTTGTAATCATCACAATTACAACAAGTAACATTTTAAATATATCAGTCTGTGTGTAAAGAATGATTATAATATACAAGTTTCACTTTTTGGATGGAATTAGTGAAATAAATCAACTTTTTGATGATATTCTAACTTATATGACCTCCATCTGTACATGACACATGAGTCCTGTGGGACAATGTTGCAGCTTCTGATCAGTAAATCAACTAAGCTAGCAGGAGTATTGTATCTATTCCAAACCTCTGTTTATTTCACTTTCACTTCAAACGGTTTTAAAATAAAACTTTTTTATCTTGTATATATTGAATTTTAATTGGGTCATCATTAATCATATATATTTTATGCTTACATTGTACTGCTACAGTACCACTATACATATTTATATTTATTTTCACACCATTAAGTATTAGAATTGAATGGAATAAAATAAACCAATCATCAGCCAGCCCACCTGACATTATTAACATTTAGCTTTTAGAATGGCAACAGTTCAGCTGTGGTTATTCTTAAGAGTATAAGTTGGAGTGTAGTTGTACCAACGGTAATAGGATTGTCAGACTGTTCTAAGAGTAGATGAAATAGCCTTTTATTCTCATTCAAAATACAGTAGGATTTGTAAAATACACGGGCTGAACAAATGTGTTTTTCTGACACCGTGTTATTGACAGTGCAAATGACAGTGTTTAAACGTAACAGTAATGAAAGGAATGCACAATGGTAAACCTACACTCATTAGCAGCAGTTCCCTTTTTGGAAGTGAGTTTAGTATGAGTTTAAGGGGTGTAATTTATTGTGAGTCACAACATGAGTTGTGTCAAGATCAAGATAGGAGTATTTTCTCGTACTGTAAATAACAATTTGTTTTACTTTTTATTATGTTAGCTAGTATTATGGATAATAATAATATTGTTTGTGTGTAGACTACCTTAACGTACAGAAAATATGATGACTGATGACAAAGATGAACATCCAGGAAGACAATTGCAACCACTAACTTAAAACGTAAGCAACCCTTATTAAAAGAATTAAGATATTATTAAGGATATATAATTAAATTAATTTAATGTAGAAATGTAGGACTATTCACCCTATAGCTACTTTAATTGACCTTGACACAGATAACTGCATATTGAAATAAAGCTCCTCTAATGGAACATGGAACATGTCATACAGTACAGGGTATTGTCATGGGCTGCATAAAAATATGACTGTATATCACCAATGCCACCTCTATAACATATTTTTTATGGTTTAATATTTAATAAATAGTACAACTCTGTTGGTATAAACTGAACCTGTATTTTATTAATATTAATATTATTATTATGCATGCCGGTAGAGGGTGTTCTGTTGTGCCATTTTGACACTAACTGTTAAAACCATACTCAAGCCAGTCACGTTTATTGCACAGCTGGCTACATACTTAGCCTAACACATTGCGTTCCTCTACCGGAAGCCTAACAGTCCTTCACAATAAAAGTCTTTATGGCTATAACAACAATGTCTGTTGTTACAAAGGGAATCAATGATTTTCAGGGAGCAACCAATGTTGCTCAAAACTATTATCTTATACACTTATATAAACATAAGCATAATCCTTACGCCTATGCCACAAAATGATTCCTTAAGTTTCGTTTTGACCATGGGGCTTCTTAAAGTAACTTCAAAATATTCAAAACACAAATGGAACTTAACTACTTAATAGCGTTATGGTAACTTACATCTACACAATGTAATAGTGATAACTAAGATGACAACGTATATTAAACCAAAAGGTTTACGGCATGGACCCAGTGTCCGAGTAATTGTAAAACGCGGTCTTAATACACCATTAAAGTAAAGTAATTTCTTCATGTATATTGTTACCGGTACAAATCTTCATGTATATTGTTACCGGTACAAATCTTATACCCATTACTGTGCAATAACCCTACAATGACCTCGTACTCACTCCAACCGTACTGTACTGCTTTGTACTGTGCCAACACAAACTGTTCTGTAACAGATTATCTGTGCTGCTGTTGTGAAAAGAAATTTCCCCACTGCGGGACTATTAAAGGTTTTCTTATCTTCCTGCAAGATTTCCCGTACGTGTCACAGCGGGTAGGGTAGATGCCGTGGCATGTGCCATAGATACATTAGAATGTGCCTTAGATGCCTTGGCATATGCTGTAGACCAGTGGCATGTTCCTTAGATGCCGTGGCATCTGCGGTGGTATGCGGTGGTGGTATGTGCATCTAACGGCAGCTGCCGATGCCGCAAATTGCACTCGCCCTAGTGTGACTGAAAACCACACATTGACAGGGGCATTGTGGAGGATCTACAGGGTTTTATGGAATCAAAACTTACAGACACCTTATTGAGACATTGAAGTCAAATATTCTAGAGTGAAAAGCTAATGATCAAGGACCTTTAAGTTTCCTTTGTGCAGTTGGTTGCTTTGTTACTTTGACTTTTATGATCATTCCTGAAATTTTTGTAATAAATTAAAAAAAAACTTAAATTATAAAAAAAACTTGATGATGATTGGGATTGACTTGTGGCTTTCTTGCTGACTGGCTCGGTCTTTAACAGTGTTTGAGGTGAAGTTGCATGTGGAAGATAATACTAACATTCAGTCTTAGCTGCCTAATAATACGGATTCTCATTAAAACATGTGGCTGTTGGTTAAACGTATGCTCCTGTTTATGCAGGAAACAATTGCCGTCATAACGACAACGATGCAGTGTAAAAATGACAGTGTGTTGTCACCGCTTACATTTTAACACGCCACATAAACCCAAGAACCGCCCGACGTGAAAATGAAACACTGAAACAAAAGTATCACCCATAAACGGCTCTTTGTTATTGACGACCACGTGGGCTGTCTTTAACATTAGGCTGTGGGCTGTAGATTACTGTAATCCGCCGCAGCAGTTTGTTGATCTTATTAGCTGTTAACGTGTTAGCTCACAGACTAACCCGTTGAAGCACCCTCTGCTAACCTTGAGCTTTCTTCTAAAATAACATAAGCGTTTACCGGGCTCCAGCAGATGAGCGGGTCGGTGTCCGGATCCTCCACTAGGGTCCAAAGTTTTGTGAGGAAGGCCGGGACGTTCCCTGCGTTCAGCGCCGCCCCTCCTCCTGGATACTCCATGACAGAAACAAACTCAAGCACTGCGGCTAATAGGTGCTCCGATGCTAACAGCTAGCACCAGACGCTGATAAAAGATCGACAAACTACCAAATAACTCGCGAAACGGAGCTAAACTGCGAATCGAACGGAGACACACAGCACTCGGTTCCGATCTTAAAATGTGTCAGTCTACACAAAAGTTATTAAAGCGTATTTGCAGTCAAAGCTCGCAGAAGAAAAATACAACACAACGTCTGAAGTAACAACTGCGTATCGAGGTGACTGTCGCTTCATGATGACGTGTTTGCAAACGTAACGTCGACGATTGGGGCTGTTTTAGATACTTAAGATAATAAAAATACATACAACGATAGATAGATACTTTATGCAAACTTTATGTGGAAAATTCACATTTTCCTCAGCAATGATACACACAAAATAAAAAGATAATATGTAGATCCACAGACAATAATCAAGATCAAGACTGGGATATTGAAAGAAGTTGCAGAATATCTTTTCAATAAACGACTACAGGAAACCATCTCTACACCCTGAGGCTAGCACACACCTTGCAGACGACCTAAACAGCTTCTACTGCTGGCTTTGAAAGAACCACCTCACACCTTCTGGCCACACAATAGGCTTCCCCAACATTCACACCCTCACATCATCAGACCCCCTACCTGTACTGAAAATCTGTGAAGATGTCTGCCACCTCCTTCAGAGGCAGAAAATCAGAAAGACTACTGGACCTTACAATGTGTCCACCATCGTGCCCCTCCCTAGGAAGTCCTCCATCACCAGCCTGAACGACTACAGGCCTGTTGCCCTGACGTCTGTGGTCATGAAGACCTTTGAGAGCCTGGTGCTGAGGCATCTGAAGGACATCAAAGATCCCCTGCTGGACCCCCTGCAGTTCACTTACAGGAAAAACAGGTCAGCTGATGATGCAGTAAATCTGGGACTCCACTACATCCTGCAGCACCTGGATCTCACTGGCACATATGCCAGGATCTTGTTCGTAGACTTCAGTTTCAGCTCAGCCTTCAAAGGGATGAAAGGGAACTTATTTTGCACACATTGATCGCTGTCACAGTTAGAGATCAGATGGATGCTGATTGTAATATGTAATGTATCTTGTGTATAAATATGTAATGATCTTTTTAATAAATGAGGCAATTTTCTTCAATGTTTTATTGAATAATATATACATATATTGGTATATTGGATAAATTCATTGTTAAGTTAAGGTCCATGATTAAAAAAATCAAACACACTTTAAAATTATGACCAATATCTATTTAAGAATTACTCTTCGTTTTAATGTAACTACTGTAAGAGTTTAATTATCTTATCTTATCTAACATATATTTACCTAGTGACGTGGTTCAGCTGTTCAGCCTGGACCCACAAAATAGTTAAAAATTAAATTCCCATCCCTTTTGGCTAGTTTATCTGAAGTTGCTATTTTCATATCCTGCCATGGTTTGTACCACTCTTTATATACAGACGTTGTCAGTCATCCAATTAAAAAAACACATTTTCACAATACAGCTATAAAAAATGGTTCCCTGAGCTGTAAATTCTGCTTTTACATGTCACTGGGGTAAGAGGGTATAAGGGATGAAGGATTCGGTGGATGGCGGTAGTGTAAGTTCTAGGACGCAAGCTTCCATAAAACACTAAAGAAGAAAGAAGTAAAAGATGTGAATGCGGGGGTAGGTGGAGGACTAGTAAATAATTAGGGGTGTAGAAACCGACAGATGGCGGTAGTGTAACGTTGAGGATGCAAGCTGGCGTTAAACATAAAAGAAGAAGGAGAGGTAGAAGCTGTAAATTCTAACCGTACGGATGCCCACGTGGCTAAATGGCGGAGAGAAGCAGAAACATGCGGAGTCAAGAGAAAACAGAAGACACGAAGAACGTTCGCGAGAAAATGGCGAGAAAGAGGAGTAAAGATGATTATGAAGAAAAGCCTGAACAGGTAAAACAGCTAGCTGTACTGGAACTGCGTTTATATTAGCCTGTATGTGTATATACACGCATACGCATACATAAACACACCAAGCATTGCTCTGGATTCAGACGGTGAATAAAAACAATTGTCTAGAAGAAACCGCAGAAAAGTTCTGTTGCAGTAGATCTATCAAAGCTTTAACATTAGTTGATTATCCCCAAGGGGATGGGTTAAATGCAGTAGACAAATTTCGTTGTTACATTGTATGTGATAATGACCAGTAAAGGCTTCCTTCCTCCAAGCGCTTGGTAATGGTGGTTCAAACGTAACCGAGTGAACGGTAGCAGCCAGCTTAAAATGGTTGTGTAAAGTCTGATTGCTGTTGCTAGCATTAGCATATAATCAGGACATAACTGCTAACATCTGTTTTACAGTGGTATTTAAACAGTGTTTGTTGTTTCATTAGGTCTTTGACTTTAACGTCATACCTGCAGAGGAAGATGACAAAGACCTGTCAGACAGTGAAGACAGCGTCTACTCAGGACTAGATGATTCTGGGAGTGACAGTGATGAGGAGGGTTCAGATGATGAAGAGGGCTCAGATGAAGATGATGGAATTCAGCAGGTATAGCTCTTAAATCTGACTCATCTGTGAGATCTTCTGGTGTTTGCATATGTCACCTGTTTTTTTTCCCTGTACCAGTTAAAGAAGCCAGAGGTGGCAGTAGGAGTCGCCGCTGCAGAAGATAAAAAGGAAGATGAGTACGAAAATGACTCCTCAGATGAAGAGGTGAGAGAGCTGTTGTCCCGGGTTCTCCCAGGTTCCTCAGCTGGGCCAGTTATTGTTCTCTAACTGGTATTCCAGCTTCATGACATGATGGGCGGGAGAAATATTCACTTTTCTCTGTTACAATCTTCAAGCTTGTTAATGTTATGTCACATTCTCTAATTTTCTGTTATTTTTTATGTATTGTCTGTTTTGTAAACATTTTATTTTCGTTTCTGAATCATTTTTAGGCTATGATCTTTATCTGTTTTCCAACATCTTGTGTACCTTCAAATTTGTGACATTAGCAGTTGTAGTCTGATACCTTCATGGTTCTGCAGGACATTAGGAACACGGTGGGGAACATTCCCATGGAGTGGTACAAGGACTTCCCTCACATTGGCTACGATCTAGATGGAAAAAAGATTTGTAAGCCTATCAGGAATAAGGATGAGTTGGACGAGTTCCTGGACAAAATGGAGAACCCAGACTACTGGTGGGCCTGTTAGCATGACGCTAGCTTTCCTTTTGGTTCAAAATATAGAATGCTAATAGCAATGTTGCTGCAGGAAAACGGTCCATGACAAGAAGACAGGAAGTGATATTGTCCTATCAGATGAGCAGGTGGAGCTAGTGAAACGTCTCCAGAGGGGACAGTTCGGTGACGTCAACTTCAATGAATACCAGGTGAACTATGGAGGCTGCTTTCAGGTTCTATGGTGAACTGGTGAGGCACAGTTCACATGATTTAATGACTCTAAAACTCTTCACTTTAACCCCACAGCCGTCAGTAGATTTCTTCAGTGCAGACGTGATGATCCACCCAGTCACCAACAGACCTGCGGACAAACGCAGTTTCATCCCATCTCTTATAGAGAAAGAAAAGGTAATAAAAGCTTGGCTTCTGCTTGATTTTCACATTCTCCCCCTGTCTCAACTGTGTCACATCTCGTACTTTGTTCAGGTGTCTAAATTAGTCCATGCGATAAAGATGGGCTGGATCAAGCCTCGGCGGGTTGACGATGACAGTAAAGGGCATTGCTATGACCTTTGGGCAAGTGAGGACTCTTCTATTCTGGCTAGACACAGGATGCACCTACCAGCACCAAAGATCCCTCTACCTGGCCACCAGGAATCCTACAACCCCCCTCCTGAGTATCTGTTCAGTGATGAGGAGGTATGTAGTGACATAGCACATATTCAGCTTACTGGACTGTAAAACTGATTCAGCTAACCAGCCTGGGTCTTTGTCTAATCACTTGTATACCCTCCTGCAGCGAGCTTTGTGGGAACAGCAGGACCCAACAGACAGGAAGTTGCCATTTCTCCCAATGAAATTTTCAAGCCTCCGTCAAGTTCCAGCATTTTCTCGCTTCATTCATGAGCGGTTTGAGCGCTGCCTTGACCTTTACCTGTGTCCCCGTCAGCGGAAGATGAGGGTGAGTTTCACTAATTACCCAAGGTAATCTTTGGGTAACAGGGCACAGTGACTGGACCAAGCAGATGTGACCAGGACAGTGTGAAACATTTGAACATATTTGTGAAAACATGAATCCGTATTGAGGTGCTACAACAGCAGCCAGTCAGTAACTTGTCTGCATTTCCACAGGTGAACGTTAATCCAGAAGATCTGATCCCAAAGCTTCCCAAACCCAAAGACCTGCAACCATTCCCCACAACACAGTCCTTGGTAAGCACACTCTAAAGCATATTTGTTAGTAACATCTACAGCGCTAGACGTTGCCCAGAATCCCACTAGATCCGGCTGCGTTGTTGTTTCCAGGGGCATTCGCTCCCACTCTGGTCAGAGTTTGAGTTTCTTTCTTGCTGAAGGAGATTTTTAGCCACAAATCTTTGATCCCTGTCAATCATAACATAAAAGTTTAACTAGAACAAAACACTATGTGGGACTATTTAACTACCAGAACATCTTGGCTGTTTTAGAAGATTACCACAAACTGTTTTGCTCCTCAGACACTTTCAGTAGAGAAGTGAACCAGATTCAGTAGAATTCTGCCCTCACTATGCTTAAAACTAAAACCATTTCAGTACTTCAGTACTATTTGCCTGTTCCGTGTGTGTGTGTGTGTGCGTGTGTGCGTGTGTGCGTGCATGTGTACTCAGGTGTACCGCGGGCACACTGGCCTGGTTCGGTCCATTAGTGTGTCTCCATCTGGACAGTGGCTTGCATCAGGTAGTTTAACCTCTAACATCTGTATCTTGGGTGTGAGGAGTCAAATATCGGGTGCTGACCTGTGTGTGCGTGTGTCCAGGTAGTGATGATGGTTCAGTCAGGTTCTGGGAGGTGTGTTCATCTCGCTGTATGAAGACTGTCCAGGTTGGCGGAGCTGTGAAGAATGTCTCATGGAACCCAAACCCGTCTGTCTGCCTGCTTGCTGTCGCAGTGTAAGAAGGCATCTCACTGTTAGGCTGTGAATCTTTTTGCTTGTTCTTTATCTCTCTCCCTCTCTTCCTCAGGAACTCTATGGTTTTGGTCCTGTCACCCTCTTTGGCAGACAGACAAGTGGTCTCATCATCAGAGCAACTGCTTGTGTCCCAGCAGGAGACAGAGATAATGGAGGGGTTGGGAAATGTTTCTTGGATTGAGGCCGAAGGGGAGGAGCAGTGTCAAGGGATTCGACTCAAAATACAGCATCCCAAGGTGAGCAGAACACACCTTTTTACAGACACACACCTAACACGATTGATACCTGCGTTGGACTTACTGTTCACTGTTTTGACCCTAAGGCAGTCCACCAGGTTGCCTGGCATGCCAGGGGTGATTACCTGGCGTCTGTGATGCCAGATCACTCCAGCCACCTGCAAGTGTTCATCCACCAAATCAGCCGAAGGCGCAGCCAGAACCCCTTCAGGAAGAACAAGGGTCTGGTTCAGTGTGTTTCTTTTCACCCAGTACGGCCCTACTTTTTTGTAGCTACGCAGCGCTCCGTCCGGATCTACAACCTTGTTAAACAGGAAATGACCAAAAAGCTGCAGGCTAACTCAAAGTGGATCTCCAGCATGGCTGTTCACCCTGGAGGTAACCACATCCACCACAAATCTTGGACCTGTTCTTGGCACATCTCTAACTAGATTCAATATCAAGGAGTAATTGTAATATGTTGATTCAGTTCTCTTGGATCTTCTGTCACACTTTAGACTTGTATTAGAAAAACTCGATTCAATGATCTGGCATTGTCTAACAGACACAGAGGCATGGACAGAAATGGGGATAGCTAGACACATGGACAAAGGAGAGAGGGAGACAGGCAGAGATATTAGGTTCACACTTTCAAGCAGGGCCCTAAATCCACCACATAGTTTCTCGGACCTGGTCCTTTAAATGATATGGCATTTCTGCTGAACAGAATGGTGGAATTTCTGATGTGTTTTCAGGCGATCACGTAATCTGTGGGAGCTACGACTGCCGGCTCAGCTGGTTCGACCTTGACCTTTCAACCAAACCTTACAAGATGCTGCGGTAAGTACATGCTGACCACACCTGTAGCTTGTGCTACAGGTGTGGTCAGCAGACCCTGCTGGTCTGAACCCATTCCCAGACCAGCAGGGGGCAGGAACGCCCTATAACTGCAATTAATGTATCCGTGAACTCATCACAGAAGTTGATGTTAATCTGCTGATCGTAGTAATCGTTTCTTTTGTTACTTCCTACAGGCACCATAAAAAGGCAGTAAGAGGTGTGGCCTATCACAGACTTTACCCACTTTTTGCATCTGCGTCTGATGATGGATCTGTGATCGTTTGTCATGGCACAGTTTATAAGTAATACACATAAATGTGCACAAATACTCCATAATCTATCTGATATCTCACTAACCCCCCACAACCCTCCTTCATAGTGACCTGCTGCAAAACCCACTCATCGTCCCAGTCAAGGTCCTCAGAGGTCATGTGCCCACTCATGACCTGGGGGTGTTGGACGTGACCTTCCACCCGACACAGCCCTGGATCTTCTCATCAGGAGCAGATGCCACTATCCGCCTTTTTACCTAGCAAACCAATATCCAACAGCTGTTGCATGAATCACTTGATTGCTGTGAACTACAGTAGTAAACAGTGGTTAATGCAGTTGCTATGTTACCACAGGCCTTCGTAGAAAGAGTGGAACTATATGATGCTTTGTTCTATTTTTAAATAAAGTGTTTCTGTCTGGTTTGATGGTTACTATGGCATTTTTTTTCTTACATGATATAAGATTCAAAAAACTTTATTAATCCCAGAGGGAAATTATTCTTCACACTTTGATTGCCGTCACAGATGGAGGTACACACAAGAAGGACGGGAGATTAAAAATAAAATACGAACGATCATTACTATTGTCTAATTACATCTAATTACTAGCTAAAGTTTAATTATACATATTATTGCATGGATGAAGATCAACTCTTACCCAGAGAGGAGAGAGGAGCCGATGGCCTCCTACAGGTGGCATTCTGTGGAGCATTTAATACTGATCAGCCTCTGGCTGAAGGTGCTCCTCTGTCCAGCCAGACACTGTGTAGGGGGTGGGAGGTGTTGTCTAGGATAGAGAGGAGTTGGACCAGCATCCTCCTCTCAGCTACAGCATGTAGGGGGTCCAGCTCCACCCCCAGAACAGAACCAGTCCTCTTGATCAGTTTGTCTAGTCTGTTACTGTCTGCTACATTCATGCTGCTGCCCCAGCAGACCACAACGTAAAACACTGGACCCACAGACTCATAGATCATCCTCAGCATGGAGCTGCAGACGTTAAAGGACCTGAGCCTCCTCAAGAAATACATCCTGCTCTGAGCCTTCTTGTACACGGCTGAGGAGTTCTTTTTCCAGTCCAGTTTATTGTCCAAGTACACTCCCAGGTATTTAAACTCAGTCACCACCTCCATCTCCTAATTTTTAATAGTGAGAGGGGTGACAGCACTCCCAGATTACCTGAAGTCTATCACCAGCTCCTTAGTTTTACTGATGTTCAGTTGGAGGTGGTTCTTTCCACACCAGTCGACAAAGCTGTTCACCACTTCCTGGTACACTGTGACATCATCCCCCAGGATACGTCCTACAATAGCAGAGTCATCAGAACTTCTGGAGACGACAGGACTCTGAGTTGTACCTGAAGTCTGAGGTGTACAGGGTAAAGAGGAAGGGAGATAATTCAATTATAGATATCTGGAACTACATTTTGCCTAGTAGATAGTCTAATTACAGATATCTATAATTGAATTAAAACTAGTTATAAGTTAGTTTGAGATTTTTAAAATTGTATTTTATATATCCATAAAATGTGGCTAATTATAGATATCTGTAATTGCAAATGTGTCTAAGTAAAAAGTAATTACGAATATCTAAAATGCGACTTAATTTGCCTAGTCAGAATGTAGTTGTGGATATCCTAAATGATAGTTTTGACTAGGCGGAAATACATTTTGGAAACATCTGCAATGTGCAACCTGTCTATCTTATAGATCATCTATCATCTTATAGATTCAATTCTTTTTTTAATTCAATATTATTTATATAGCGCCAAATCACAACAAAGTTATCTCAAGGCACTTTACAAAGTAAGGTAAGTGACCAGTTGGGATAGACAGAGAAAGAAAAGCACAGCAACAACAACCAAGCACAGACAGGATGGTCGGACCAGAGACTGGACACAGGCAGGATGGTTGGACCAGAGACTGGACACAGGCAGGATGGTTGGACCAGAGACTGGGCACACCACAGACACAAAGCTCTGAGTACGATGATACCTGTAGGTGAGAACACAATGGAGGAGAGAGAGAGTGGGGGGGAAGCACACCTACTGGAGAGAAAGAGACAAGTTCAAACGGCAGACAAGCCGTTCAGCAGTCACGTGACGTGTCGACGCCGCTCGTACTCATTGATCACGTGATTTGAAACGCGATCGAGATTCTGCTTGACGACACTTCCGCTTCCGGTCTCGAGTTGGACACTTCTCTCACAGGCTGAATATCCATATTTCCCGAGTCAATGCGGGATATGCGGTTATATGTTCTGTTCCGGCGAAGCGTTGTGAGTGCAAAACGTTAACATGACCGCAGACGGAGTCACGCCGAGCCGCGATGACTGCGTTTACACCAGCTGCTACTGGTCAGTAGTGGGTCATTAATTAAAGACGATATAACGATGTAAAACGAGAAAACATACCAAAAGATTGGTTTATCAAGAAAGATTTTTGTAATAAAATGTTTAAATCACAGAACAGCAGAACTAATGCTGCAGCAGATGTTTTGTTTTCCAATTAGTGAATCAATTAATCGGATCAAAGCTAAGTCTGCACAGCGATTGCTTTCCTCTCCGTCTTGATTCCGACTTGTTGTGACGTCATGCAAGACTAAGCCAGCGATGCTTTGACGAGCCCAAAGAGCGTCTCTTCAGTAACTGAAGTCTGGTGTTTATTCTGCCCGGTAGATCTGTGCGTGCGTAGCCAGATGCGTGCGTGCTTAACCAGATGCGTGCGTGGGTAAACCGAGCTGTGTGTGCGTAACCAGATTTGTTTTGTAGACTTAGTGAGGCTATCTCATGCTTACGTTTATAATTTTATAATAATTTTTTATAATTTAATTATTTTGTTGGAACTCCAATGCCTTTCTAGTTGTCTGGTCCTGTGCTTTAGGCTGCGAATCTCTGAGTTATACCATGTAGCTAACCTCCTCTGATTCACTGACTTCTTCAGAGGAGCCACTGTGTCTAACATTGAATGCAGAGAAGCTGCAGCATCATTTACAAGAAAATCAACCTTTTCATAAGGATTAAGGTGACTGTTCTCCTCCGTGTAGCTACAATACAATGAGGTAAAAGATGATGGAATCATCTGCTTGAACCTGGCAACAGTATTGTTTGATAAACATCTGCTATAGTAAGATTTCTTTCCAGCTACTGCAAGGTTAATTATGTTAAGTTCAAAAGTTAATAAGAAATGGTCAGATAACAGAGGGTTTTGGGGAAGAACAAAAAAATGATCAATTTCAACCCCATATGTCAGGGCAAGATCGAGGGTATGGTTAAAACGATGAGTGGGTTTATTTACATGCTGTGTAAAACCAATAGTTTCTGTTAATGTTAAAAGCAATGCTGAGACAGTTGCTGTCAACATCTACATGAATGTTAAAGTTTCCAATTACAATGATTCAGAGAATTCAGCTAAGAATGCTGCGACTTGGGCTCCACTCTTAGTTGTCACAGAGTAGGGAGACTAAGCAACATGGCCATGTTACTAGAGAACAAACACACCGAATCAATGTTAGCTTTAGTGACTTCCAAATGGTGTAACCAGGCGTCATTAGCTCCTGCGTGTATCTGAACAGCGTACTTACAATTTAAGATTACGCTACGTACTTACTTAGTTTACTACATTTAGACAGGAGCTTAAGATAAGGCTCAATGTCACCCGCTCTGGCCCCAGGCAAACACCTAACTGTGACCGCTGGATTCTCTAACTTCACGTTTCGGACTATGGAGTCACCAATGATCAGAGTGGGTTTCTCAGCGGGTGTGTCGCTGAGTGGGGAAAATCTGTTTGAAACGTGAAGCGGTTGGTGGTGAACCATGGGCGCCTGCCTAAAGCTACGTTTCTTACGAGCGGTCACCCAGTCGTTGCCCAGCTGCCTGGGACCTGCCGGGGGACTGGTAGCAGCTAAGCTAGGAGGCTCCGCACTGGCTAAAGGGGCCTGGCTAGCTGGCCTGTTTTCTAAGATGCGAAGCCGAGACTCTAAGTCTAACAACCTCGCCTCCAACCCTGCAACTAGCGTACACCTATTACAGATGCCATTACCATCACTAAAGGAGGCAGAGGATAAGCTAAACATAAGACACACCGAGCACCGAACAGAGCGAGAGGTAGAGGAAAAGGGGGAAGCCATAGCAAGAAAGTAAGCTAGGTGCTAAGCTAGCAGAGAAAACACTAGATAACAGTGAAGATTAGCAGGGCGTTTAATGAAAAGAATGGATGCTTGAGTATTATAAGCTTGTTTTGCATCTCTAAGCAGTCGCTACCATATATAAGGCAATATTATTTAGAAAAGAGTGGAGAGTAACGGCGTATACAGGTAGCGGCAGCAAACCTCAGTAACCGGAAATGACACCATACGATTACCGCCAGTCAGCCCCCATTCATGCAGTCCACCTGAGTGGAAATCTTCTGCGTTGTCACGTCAAAGGACTGCGACAACTTCCTTGCTTATTAACCAATCAGAGCGTGGAGGAAAATTACGGTCACGTTATTTTACTTGTAAATTTAGCCACGATTTGTGCGTAATTTTAATGCCCCAAATTATAGGTGTAAGCATGGTATAGCCCCACTAAGTCTACAAGTACAAATCTGGTTACGCACGCACAGATTGGTTTATGCATGCACAGGCCTAGCTACGCACGCAGGCATCTAGTTACGCATGCAAAGATTGGTTTACGCATGCACAAATCTAATCTGATTTAACCTAAGTTGACTCCATAGTTTCTGTATTTAATTGCAATTTTTATCCCTTTCATGTCAGGGAGGAGCTGCCTCCTCACAGCTACACTCACTCAGCCAGAAGATGTCTGGGTTTGAGAATAAAAGATTATTTTGAACTTTGACCTCAACCATGGGCTGTTTCCATCACTGATCTATGTAGATTAGTTGACACATTATCTCATAAGTCCTTTCAGAAGGCTGTATTTGTTGTTAATATTTATTGAATAATATTTAAAACCACAACTCACCATGTTTTATTAACCATGGAATCCTGGTTTAAGGAAGCACTGACACGAGAACATTTTAACAGGGCTGTTTAATGTTTATTCATAGGTTCTGTTCTTTCTGCACTTGATTTGTAGTGAGGAAAATGTTTGGAAACTCTGTGACTTTATCAGAAGGGAGAGAACCGCACCGATGGAACAGCTGTTTGTAGTTTTTATTTCTAACGAAAACAGGATGGTGAGAACATGAATATTGGTCCAATACATGCATGTGTCATGTTCTTTAAAACACAGACCTGAGGATTTCTGTTTGTTCTCAGGTTCCTCTGTGGAAACAGAAGTCCGGACATGGAGACCAGCCAGTGATCTGGGTCGGTGGTGTTTACTGTTCGTTACTTTTCACATGTTTCAAAGCAGACTTAATGAGAAATAAAATACAGTGGTAGAAACTGTTTGATATGTAGACATCAACACAGAAGAAGCAGTAAGAGTCCAGCTGTGTGCGTCTTTTTACCAAAAATAATTCACATTTTGTGGAAAGTTCTGGTAGCTAGAATTTCCTGAATATAAGTCTTAAGGAGACTGACATAAAGATGGAAGAGTAAGGAAGAGCTCTGCAAATATATGGTGGGACCCAGAGATGCGATTTAGAACAAGTAGGGAGGGTTGAGGACGGAGCATGGAGCACTGTAGTGAGCCGAGGAGTAGGAGGCCAGAAGGAGACACTGGTATAGTGAATGAGGTGCGAGAGATCGTGATGAAGTAGTCTAAGGAGTGCAGACAGGACATTGTAGTCGGTGGGTCGGGCTGGTATTAATGACCTTGTCATGTATTCCAGGATTACCACGTGATTCTGCTGCAGCTTGGTCTTCAGTACGACTCTATGATTTATGATCTGGACTCTTTGCTGTCATTTCCCTGCAGCCTAAAACTGTATGGTGCAGAGGCCCTGCGCTCAGACCACAACATCCGACCCAAGTACCACAGGTAACGCAGCCGCAGGTCTGCCCTGTGTTGGTAGCCTGGTGTCACCAATACATGTATATATCAGTGTCTGTGCAGGAAATGACGACACAGCACCTTGTACCTGTCTCATCAAATAGGAAGTTGCGAGTAGTACCTGCAAACACATTCCTGTCGAACTTTGCTTCTGATCGATCACACATGAAGAACCAGGACGGATCCTGGAGGATGCCCCCACCGCCATACGCCCCCATTCACACCACAGGTCACATGCCATTTGTTGTTTCTTCAGCATGTGTGATGATCTAAATGTGTGACCTTGTGATCATGTGTTTGCTCCTCAGAGAGTCATATGAACTTGAACGACTTCATCAGTATGGACCCTGCTGTTGGGATGGGGACAGTCTTCAGTCTGACCCAGTTTCTGCAGAAATTCACGTCCAGCTCCCTATCAGCAACAGCTTCACCGTCGTAGCTGCAGAATGTGTGACTGTTGCCGCACGACCACGACATTTTCGACAATTTGTCCAAACACAGACAAACATGGCTGACTTTTGGTTTAAGTTTGTTTACTATTTCATAGAGCTCATTTTTCTCTATTGGTGAGAGCTCATTGGGGGTTGTACGGGTGTAACTAATGAAACTGGAATAGCCATAGAAACCATAGATTAAATCAATCATAAAGCCACGCCCATGCAATTAGATAGGATTATATAAAAATATGTGCAGAGCATATATTCTATAGCCCTGTTAGGATCTAATAGAATCTGACAGAGGTGTGCAGCGGAGCGAGAACCAGCAAGACAGCCTGACTGTCTGCCTGAGCTCTAAAGATTGAACCTAAAAGTAAACGGCTGTTTCTGTGGTGATGCGCGGCTGGCCAACATTACCTACAAAATGATGAAATGAATTATTGAATTAGAATTGGACTTGCTGCGAGCCAGGCTAGTGCACAATGTTAGCAACATAAGGTAACTCTACTCCCGACAGTCCAAAACATGACAAGCAGCAGCTTATAACGTTACTCAAACTTCACAGTGCAAGCAGATGAGAAAGTTGTCTTTTGTGTAATTTATTATAAAAAATGAAGGAAAATAAAAATAATGGGGAAAGCAAATCAAAAACATGGATGTTGATTGTGCACATCAACCAACCAAAAAGCAGCAGGGGAGATCAGAGCATACATCACAAAGATATGATGCCAAGATTCCACAATCCTCAAGTTGCCTTTTAACCCCTCTGTCCGACTATGGTGGAACATCTGTGTAGCCCAATCAGACTGCATGCACCATCTCATCCCTGAGATGCTTACATTCTCACACCTGCATTGATGGCGTCTGACTATCAGAGAGGAAGCAGCGCTAAGTCTCAAAAGACAGAGACACAATTCCCGGCCTTGGGTTTTGGGGGTCCAGAGTCTATCTATGAAATGTCAAATACATAAAACAGATGGAAGACAAAGATTAGATTAAGATATTGCACTACATAAGTCATAAATCACATAACCGCATAGAATTCAATTTTAATTATATAGCGCCAATTCACAACAAAGTTATCTCAAAGCACTTTACAAAGTAAGGTTTAAGACCTCATACAACTAAACCCAACAAATCCCACATACAGCAAGCATTTAATTTGACCGCAACAGTGGAGAGGAAAAACTCCCTCTCTAACAAGGAAGAAACCTCCAGCAGAACCAGGCTGGATGTGGGTGGCCATTTGCCTCGATTGGTTGGGGTGAGGGGATAGAGAGAGAGAAAAGCACAGCAACAAGCAACAACAAAGCACAGGCAGGATGGTCGACCAGAGACTGGACACAGGATAGTTGGACCAGGGACTAGACACAGGCAGGATAGCCGGATCCGCAGCTGCCCATCACAGACACAAAGCTCTGAGTCCAATGATACCTGTAGGTGAGGACAGAGTGGAGGACAGAGAGAGAGAGAGGGGGGAGAAGCGCAACTACTGGAGAGAATGAGACAAGGTTAGTTGAACATAGAACGATGATGGGAGGTTATTGGACAGAAGAGATAGAAGGAAACAGGAGCTCAGTGTATAAATTAGGTCTTTAAGATAAGGTGCTTTATCATTGAGTACTTTGTAGGTGAGTAGGAGAATTTTATCCTACATTTTACAGGCAGCCAGTGCAGAGAAGCTAATGTAGGATAAATGTGATCTCTCTTTCCAAGTCCCATAAGAACTCTGGCTGCAGCATTTTGAATATGCTGTAGGCTTTAAGAGCTGTTTGAACATCCTATGAGTAAGCAGTTACAGTAGTCCAGGCTAGAGGTAACAAATACATGAATCAGTTTCTCTGCATCGCTCTGAAAGAGGATGGTTCTGATTTTAGCTATGTTTCTAAGATGAAGGTAGGCGGTTCTAGAGATTTGTTTAATGTATTATGTTAAAGAGAGATCCTGGTCAAAGGTGACACCAAGGTTCCTCACAGTGGAATCTGAAGCTAATGTTATACCATCCAGGGTGGCTATCTGACTCAATAGTGTCTCTCTCAGATTTTTAGGCCCAACAATGAGAATTTCAGTTTTACCTGAATTTAGTTGGAGGAAGTTTTGGGACATCCAGGATTTTATGTCTTTTAAGCAACTCTGGATTTTGACTAGTTCATCTGTTTCATTTGGTTCCAAAGATATATATAGCTGGGTATCATCTGCATAACAATGAAAATTAATAGAATGCTTCCTAATAATCTCACCTAGAGGACACATGTACAGGCTGAACAGAATGGGACCAAGCACAGAACCCTGTGGTACTCCATAGCTAATCCTTGTCCAATGCAATCCAATGCAGTTTACATTTATTTTGTTGGAACCCCACTGCCTTTCTAGTTGTCTGGTCCTGTGCTTTAGGGTGCGGATCTCTGTGTTACAGTATACCATGGAGCTAACCTCTCATGTGCCTTTTTCTGGAGTGAAGTTAGCTGCGTGTACAGGCTAATTATTCGTGGTTTGCCCTTGTTTCCTTAACATCTTCAGTGCCTTTCTTCTGTTGCCCGCAGCTTCTCTTATGACAAGTGACAGGCTTTTATCACCCAAAAGTTGTTGATAAGTTGAGCGTATGCGTCTTCATTTTTAGAGACGTTGTTGTTTGCACTGGCAGCCTCACCTTCCGCTGATGTGGTTCCTTTAGATTCAAGTCCTTTAGGCCAAGCATCCGCCCTCTGAGCAGAATTTGAGCAACCTGGCAGAAAGGAGGTCATTAATGCCATGCCAAGGTTTAACAAACCAGCACTATAAAAGTTAAGTTGAAAATGTGTTTGCTCCAAACACCATTACAACTGATCTAACTACCTCTATATATTGTTTACGTTTGTGAAGGTTGTGAGATACATAGGAAATACTGGACATTTCATTAATCTGCTATTTTAGATACCACCTAGAGTGGTGTCAAAGAAAACAGCTGCATCCTCCATCTGTATAGCAGCTGCACTGCTTCTGATGTCTTCCAAAACATGATGAAGACAACAAAGATCCTCACATCTCCCCAGCCAACTGCCCATGACTGTACCTGTTCTACTCCAGAAACTATGCCTTCAACATAACTATGAATCCTACCCATTTATCCCGTGGTCTGCATATTGAACTGTGAAGATAACTTATCCAGCATTTTAGCGCTGGTGCATTGGTTGAACCATTTTTGAGGGAAAACAGACAAATGTTTTATAATATTTCAACGTTTGAGGTATTGCCACGAAAACAATAATTTAGGTATTTCACAGGTAGTCCAAGTCCAACATAGGTGCCTTGTCCCTCAAGAAACACTGCCCTAATCCACAAGACCAGGGAAGATGGGATGATAACTTGGACTCTTCACCCTAGACATCCCCAGCACCAGCTAACAATACTTCTCTAGGCTAGATACCTGCAACGAGATACACACAGACAGTACTGTCAAATTTATAAAGAAAAAAATCAATAACTACATTTCTATTAGTTACATATTAGCACTTGATATATCATACACCTTACTAAAAGAAATAAAAATATATTAGGTTAATATGTATTTAGAACCAAAACTATGTTTGTAAACCAGAGTTCCCAGGTACGCTATGATTAATCTAAATAGTAAAATGTTCTAAAATTGTATGAATTTCTGAGATACTGATTTATTCCATGCATGTGTAGTGTTTGATATACTGTAAATTAAATGTTATCTGTAATGAATACACATTCAATCATACTGGCTCCAGTCCTGGATCATCAACCATACATGACAGTAGGTTTGGTAACTGGTTCAGCCATCTTGAGGTAAGACTTATCGAAATTTTAATTTTAAATACCATGTCACATTAATAAAAGTATTAAACACGTGCAATATCTTGACAGCAAAAGTTGCTGTCACACCATGCCTCTAAGCATTTACTGTTCCCACAATGGCACTTAAACAAATACGACAATATATGCTGCAGCTGAAGACCCCATTATGGAGAAATTATTTTGACACAGCAGCAGCACGAGAAAGAAAAAAAATTTTAAATAAAGTCTAAAAGTTAATATTAGTTTATCAAGCTATGCTCCTAAACAGGCTGTAGTAGTGTTATGAATATTCTGTTAATTAATTCAGGCTGCTTATTGGCAACCATTAGCAGCCACTAATCAAGTTGTGTATTAAATAAATTAAATTAAATTAAATGTGAAATTGCCAGTTAGACGTACCTTGCACCAGTCCAATGCAGTAACCAACCTGACATGAGCAGCATGACACAATGAGGTGACAATGACCCGGCACAGAGTGCTGGGTTGCAGGAGTCTGTAAAGGGAGGCAGAAGGGCAGCACAGGTGTGGCGAGTTGGGCTGATTGCCAGAAGTCTACTGAGAGAAAGAGAGGGAGTGGGCATGGTCCAAATCCGAGGCATGGCATGGTCAGGGAGAAGGTGTGTTCCAGGGTAAAAAAACAGGATGGCTGGCAGAGCCAGCCCAGGATCGTGACAGAATGTGAGGATGCATGGGTGAATAAGAAGCTGGTGTAAAGTGTTTTGGATCCCGGAAAGGGTGTATAAATGCGCTATATAAATGTGGACCATTTACCATTTACCATTTACACTACGTGAGAATTACTCCACTTAAGGCACCAAACTCAGGCACACAAAAACCCAACATACATAGGAGACAGAGACATGGATCAGGGTACGAGAGAGCCTGGGAGGTAGGAGAGTCGTCTTCACTGTCGTCCCTGGATTGACGGCACCCCTGGATCTCCCCTGTCCCTGGATCTCCCCCGTCTAGTGGGGGTTGGAGAGAATTTGGAAATATATCTGCTCTTTTGAATGAGAGGATGATAAAGGAAGAATTGCGGTATCAGCACACGGTTGCGGAGTCTGAGGAAGTAAGGAGGAAAGCAGAACAGCCTGAGAAATGGTACAGGGGGTGGTACAGGCCATCCAGTCATCCTGCTGCAGCCAGGTTTCAGTGAGACAGAACAGATCTATGTGATGGTCACTTATGAAGTTATTTGATAACAGAGATCTGATATTCAATAAACCACACTTTATTAACTTGTTGTTACTTTGATTTGATTTTTCATTAAATTCTGGTAAGTCACTCCTCTTTGATTTGTTTGTGATTTGTATAATATAGGTGGTCAAGGAGCAGACACAGTCAAGAGGGGTTGGCGGCTGTAGAGAACATGCAGAGAGGCGTGACTCGTGCATCCTGGGCTCCACTCTGAGTTGTCACAGCGTATGGAGGCTAAGCAACAGCCCAGGTTTTTCCCCAAAACTGCACCAATTAGCCACAAAGCCCACATCGTTTGCTGGACACCACCTAGACAACCAGCAGTGGAGCGATGAAAACCAACTATACTGTACATGTCAAGGGGCGGCAGTGAAAGGACCCACATGCGCAGCACGGAGGCAGGGTTATGATCAAAAGGAAGTTTATTTTCCAAAGCACGGTCAGACGGTCCAGGTCATACACGGGAGGGTTTAAAGCAGTAACAAGGGGAGCAGGCAATCTCGAGTCCAATGTCCAGGCAGGGTTCGTACACAAAGAGGCTCAGCGAAAGTACAGGCAGGGATGAGACAAACTCACGGTCAGTAGCAGTCCAGGGTCAGGCGATGAAACATGCATACACTCATGGAACTCGAATACGCTGATGAAACTGGGGCACTGAAGAAACACAACAATCTGGCAGGGAACTAAGGACACAGGTGGTGGTTAAATACAACGGGACTCGATTACTGATGACGTGCAGGTGTGAATAATGACCGGGTGAAACAAGAACAGCTGTGACGTGACATAACCCGGAAGTGAAGCTAGAACACAAAACAGAGACCGGGAGACTACCAAAATAAAACAGGAAACTGGGATCGAAAACAGAAAAGTCCTTTCAAAATAAAACCAAGAACGAAAACCTGACAGTACCCCTCCCTCTAGGGCGTCTTCCACGGCGCCCACGGAAGCCCCCCCCCCCGAACCAGGGCGGGCGGAGGGTGGACACAGGAGGAGGGACTGAATCCCTCCCCTTCCAGGCAGACAAGCAGGGTGGGTGGAGGGAGGACCGGAGGAGGGTCAAAACAAGAGTCCACAGAACCAAAACCGAAAGTCCATGACAGGGAGAACAGAGTCCAGGAGTTCCTCACGAGGGTGGTGGCAGGAGAGTCCACCACGACGGCTGGCGAGGTCCGGGAGAGCAGGGCTGAGCCCAGCCCCCTCCCCGACGGAGATGCTCCGGGGTCCCAGGGTCGCGGCGGACGACGACGGCAGAGGCTTCGCCATCGTCGTGGCAGGCGGGGACTCACCCCAGGCGAACGGCCGTGGCGGTGGCGGAGTCGAGGCGGACGGCGCCGAAGGAGGCAACGCCATCCAATCAGCAGGCGAAGCCGAGGGCGAGGCCACCAGTCCGGCAGCCGAGACCAGGACGAGGCAGGAACCGATGCAGGTGCGGCCGGAGCCGAGCCGCCAGGAACCGATGCAGGTGCGGCCGGAGCCGAGCCGCCAGGAACCGATGCAGGTGCGGCCGGAGCCGGGCCGCCAGGAACAGATGCAGGTGCGGCCGGAGCCGAGCCGCCAGGAACCGATGCAGGTGCGGCCGGGGCCGAGCCGCCAGGAACAGATGCAGGTGCGGCCGGGGCCGAGCCGCCAGGAACAGATGCAGGTGCGGCCGGGGCCGAGCCGCCAGGGACCGATGCCGGTGCAGCGGGAGCTGCGACGGGAACGACCCCCTCCTGGAGGTCCGCCGGGACTGCGACGGGCGCGACCCCCTCCTGGGGGTCCGCCGGGACTACGACGGGCGCGACCCCCTCCTGGAGGTCCGCCGGGACTGCGGCTGGCGCGACCCCCTCCTGGAGGTCCGCCGGGACTGCGGCTGGCGCGACCCCCTCCTGGAGGTCCGCCGGGACTGCGGCTGGCGCGACCCCTCCTGGAGGTCCGCCGGGACTGCGGCTGGCGCGACCCCCTCCTGGAGGTCCGCCGGGACTGCGGCTGGCGCGACCCCCTCCTGGAGGTCCGCCGGGACTGCGGCTGGCGCGACCTCCTCCTGGAGGTGCGCGGGAACTGCGGCTGGCGCGACCTCCTCCTGGAGGTGCGCGGGAACTGCGGCTGGCGCGACCTCCTCCTGGAGGTGCGCGGGGAACTGCGGCTGGCGCGACCTCCTCCTGGAGGTGCGCGGGAACTGCGGCTGGCGCGACCTCCTCCTGGAGGTGCGCGGGAACTGCAGCTGGCGCGACCTCCTCCTGGAGGTGCGCGGGAACTGCAGCTGGCGCGACCTCCTCCTGGAGGTGCGCAGGGGCTGCAGCTGGCGCGACCTCCTCCTGGAGGTGCGCAGGGGCTGCAGCTGGCGCGACCTCCTCCTGGAGGTGCGCAGGGGCTGCAGCTGGCGCGACCTCCTCCTGGAGGTGCGCAGGGGCTGCAGCTGGCGCGACCTCCTCCTGGAGGTGCGCAGGGGCTGCAGCTGGCGCGACCTCCTCCTGGAGGTGCGCAGGAACTGCAGCTGGCGCTGCCTCCTCCTGGAGGTGCGCAGGAACTGCAGCAGGCGCTGCCTCCTCCTGGGGGCCGGCGGGCGCTGCGGCTCCGAGGGTGAGAGGGACTGGAACGACCTCTCTCGGGCCGACAGGAACGGGGCCTGGGGCGACCTCTACTTGGCCTACGGGAACGCCCTCAACTTGGCCTACGGGAACGCCCTCAACTTGGCCTACGGGAACGCCCTCAACTTGGCCTACGGGAACGCCCTCAACTTGGCCGACAGGAACGACCTCTACTTGGCCGACAGGAACGACCTCTACTTGGCCGACAGGAACGACCTCTACTTGGCCGACAGGAACGACCTCTACTTGGCCGACAGGAACGACCTCTACTTGGCCGACAGGAACGACCTCTACTTGGCCGACAGGAACGACCTCTACTTGGCCGACAGGAACGACCTCTACTTGGCCGACAGGAACGACCTCTACTTGGCCGACAGGAACGACCTCTACTTGGCCGACAGGAACGACCTCTACTTGGCCGACAGGAACGACCTCTACTTGGCCGACAGGAACGGCCGCAACATGGCCGACAGGAACGGCCGCAACATGGCCGACAGGAACGGCCGCAACATGGCCGACAGGAACGGCCGCAACATGGCCGACAGGAACGGCCGCAACATGGCCGACAGGAACGGCCGCAACATGGCCGACAGGAACGGCCGCAACATGGCCGACAGGAACGGCCGCAACATGGCCGACAGGAACTGGGACGGCGTCTTTACTCGAGACGGCGGCGCTGCTCTCAGACTCCTCACTGGAGCCGGCGGCGCTGCTCTCAGGCTCCTCACAGGGGCCGGCAGGGACTGAAACGGCGTCTCCTCTGGAGCTGGCATGGCTACTTGCCGCTGCCGAGCTCGACGGAACAGACGTCGGGCCTGATCGGATGTGCATAGCACCTGTGCGACAGGTGGTGCCCTCTGGTTGGGACACGACCTGCGCGTGACTGAACTGAACCGGGACAGGAACGTGACTGGACTGAACTGAACCGGGACAGGAACGTGACTGGACTGAACTGGAACCTGGACAGGAACGTGACTGGACTGAACTGGAACCTGGACAGGAACGTGGCTCGACTGTACTGGAACCTGGACAGGAACGTGGCTCGACTGTACTGGAACCTGGACAGGAACGTGGCTCGACTGTACTGGAACCTGGACAGGAACGTGGCTCGACTGTACTGGAACCTGGACAGGAACGTGGCTCGACTGTACTGGAACCTGGACAGGAACGTGGCTCGACTGTACTGGAACCTGGACAGGAACGTGGCTCGACTGAACTGGGGCCGGAACAGGACTCGACTGAACTGGGGCCGGAACAGGACTCGACTGAACTGGGGCCGGAACAGGACTCGACTGAACTGGGGCCGGAACAGGACTCGACTGAACTGGGGCCGGAACAGGACTCGACTGAACTGGGGCCGGAACAGGACTCGACTGAACTGGGGCCGGAACAGGACTCGACTGAACTGGGCTCGACTGAACTGAGACCTGGGCTGGGCTCGGCTGGACTGAGACCTGGGCTGGGCTCGACTGTACTGGGCTCGACTGGACTGGGCTCGACTGGACTGGGCTCGACTGGACTGGGCTCGACTGGACTGGGCTCGACTGGACTGGGCTCGACTGGACTGGGCTCGACTGAACTGGAACCGGGACTGGGCTCGACTGAACTGGAACCGGGACTGGGCTCGACTGAACTGGAACCGGGACTGGGCTCGACTGAACGGGAACCGGGACTGGGCTCGACTGGACTGAAGACTGAACGGGGCTCGGCTGGACTGGAGACTGAACAGGGCTCGGCTGGACTGGAGACTGGGCAGCACGCGGCTGAACTGGGGATTGGGCAGCACGCGGCTGAACTGGGGACTGGGCTAAACACGACTGAGCTGGAGACTGGGCTAAACACGACTGGGCTGGAGACTGGGCTAAACACGACTGGGCTGGAGACTGGGCTAAACACGACTGGGCTGGAGACTGGGCTAAACACGACTGGGCTGGAGACTGGGCTAAACACGACTGAGCTGGAGACTGGGCAAAACACGGCTGAACTGGAGACTGAGCGGCGCGCGGCTGGACTGGAGACTGAGCAGCGCGCGGCTGAACTGGAGACTGAGCAGCGCGCGGCTGGACTGGAGACTGAGCAGCGCGCGGCTGGACTGGAGACTGAGGACCGTGTGGGAGCAGGAAATCCTCCCAGGGAAACAACCATGGAGCTGGGCAGGTTGGTGCAGGCACGACGATCCGACGGGGCGGGGAGGAGGAAACCGAAACCATCGGCGGTGCGACCGGCGCTGGCGTGGTGCAGAGCGCGTCGCTTAGCTCGTCAGACTTCGCGCACAGTCGCTCATAGAGGCGACGAACACTGGGGTGATCTAACGCGGTGTCATCGTCCTCCAGCGTCAATATCGCCACCTCCACGGCGCAGCGCTGGTCCTTCGGGTTACTAGCCCGTCGGTAATCCTCCGCGAGGATCTCGAAATAAACATGTAGGTCGCTGGGTAGCTCGGCGCAGGTAAACTCCATACTTCCGCGGGAGAGTTATACTCGCCGTAAAAAAAACAAGGAAAAACAGTCACTGACCTGACCGGAGGCTAAGTGCTGGCTGGGTCCAAGTTTGGCCAGATTGTTCTGTCAAGGGGCGGCAGTGAAAGGACCCACATGCGCAGCACGGAGGCAGGGTTATGATCAAAAGGAAGTTTATTTTCCAAAGCACGGTCAGACGGTCCAGGTCATACACGGGAGGGCTTAAAGCAGAAACAAGGGGAGCAGGCAATCTCGAGTCCAATGTCCAGGCAGGGTTCGTACACAAAGAGGCTCAGCGAAAGTACAGGCAGGGATGAGACAAACTCACGGTCAGTAGCAGTCCAGGGTCAGGCGATGAAACATGCATACACTCATGGAACTCGAATACGCTGATGAAACTGGGGCACTGAAGAAACACAACAATCTGGCAGGGAACTAAGGACACAGGTGGTGGTTAAATACAACGGGACTCGATTACTGATGACGTGCAGGTGTGAATAATGACCGGGTGAAACAAGAACAGCTGTGACGTGACATAACCCGGAAGTGAAGCTAGAACACAAAACAGAGACCGGGAGACTACCAAAATAAAACAGGAAACTGGGATCGAAAACAGAAAAGTCCTTTCAAAATAAAACCAAGAACGAAAACCTGACAGTACATGTCAATGTTGCCCACTGTAGCATCGGGATGTTGGTTTATTGTTTTGGCACTGAAATTGTTTTAGATATGTAAATTACTGTGATTTTGCAGGCTCAATGAATGTGCCGCAAAAGTTATTATTTTTGAGGGTTTGAGGCACACACTTAACTATGACCGCTGGATTCTCTAACTTCACGTTTTGGACTATGGAGTCACCAATGATCAGAGTGGGTTTCTCAGCGGGTGTGTCGCTGAGTGGGGAAAATCTGTTTGAAACGTGAAGAGGTTGGTGGTGAATCGTGGGCGCCTGTCTAAAGCTACGTTTCTTACGAGCTGTCACCCGGTCATGACCCAGCTGCTCTTGGCCTGTTGAGGGACTAGTAGCAGCTAAGCTAGGAGGCTACGCCCGGCTAAAGGGGCCTGGCTAGCTGGCCTGTTTTCTGAGAGGCGAAGCCGAAACTAAGTCTAACAGCCTCGCCTCCAAACCTGCAACTAGCGTACACTTATTACAGATACCATTACCATCACTAAAGCAGGAAGAGGATAACATAAGTGTTTGTGTGAATGGTTGTCTGTCTGTGTGTTGCCCTGCGATGGACTGGCAACCTGTCCTGGTTGTAAACCCAAAGACAGCTAGGATAGGCTCCAGCACCACCCGTGACCCCCGCATGGAAATAAGCGGTAGAGGATGGATGGATGGATGATTTGGCAATATATAAGTAAAAGTGAATTTAATTGAGTTGAGTTACCTGATTCCATGTGTCAGTGGATCAGGAGCTTACTGACTGACTAGGCAGCATTACATCTGGTACCCACACTATCAGCACAGGCGCACCTCAGGTCTGTGTACACTAACGACTGCGCCTCAAGGAATCCATCTGTGAAATCCTCCATCTCTGCACCTCCATCACTGTTTGGTTTGGTTCAGCCACCAAACAGGACAGACACAGACTGCAGTGGGTGGTCCGGTCACCAGAGAAGATTAATGGGACTGAGCTTCCTTCCATTGTACCATGTACTGGTCCAGACTCAATAAAACAGGCTGTCAGCATTGCTGCTAACCCCACACACACTGCACACAAACAGTGGCAGGCGTCACAAAGCAATGGCCACAAGAACCACCAGATACAGAGTCAGCTTTTTCTCCCAGGCTGTGCCTGACCTGATCTTTACCAGTTACAAAACACAATGACTCAGTGCTGTATACCCATACATGTGCAATAACCAGAAAGTGACATTGTGAGCTGCAGTGTAGGTATTTATTTTGTGTAAATAACTCTAATAAAAATTGTAAATAATTTGTGTTCATACAATAAGAGGGAACAAAGACAGAGTCACACCGCAACTAATTCTTTGGTTGTCCTGTGCAAATTTGGCAATTAAAAGGTTATTCTTATTCTAATTTTGTATTTGTCACGTTCAAAAACAAAAGTTCTGCAGTTATCAGAAATGAATAACAAGAAATAGGGGCATCCTTGGCGCACACTTTTTGATATCTGGAACCCTCCAGAAACAGAGGGATAGACAATACTAGAACTGGATATATTTTTGTAAAACATAATAATAATAATAATAATAGATAGATAGATAGATAGATAGATAGATAGATAGATAGATAGATAGATAGATAGATAGATAGATAGATAGATAGATAGATAGATAGATAGATAGATAGATAGATAGATAGATAGATAGATAGATAGATAGATAATAGAAATTTAGGAAAATGATTAACGATACTCAGTTTAAATGGTCCGAGTAATCTTTTAGGTCCAATATTAGTCTGACGTTATAACTACTAATGAGCTCCTCTAGGTTATTTTTGAACCTTTTTTTATTGTTTTGATATGTGTGAAAGAAGAAACTCTAAATGTTCTTACGTCACGCTACGTGTAAGGGGCTAGGATTACTATGCAGCTCTGAACTGTTGTTGTTGAGATCGGACCGAAGCTAACAGCTAAATGTTAATACTGAGGCCGACAAACAGCGACGCTGGAGATGAATACATCGCTGCGCTGTTTGCTGGCTTTTGAGCAGGTGTAGCGTAGACATCTATAACGTTTTGTGTTTCTAGTGTAGAAGCCCATTTGTTTTTAGTATGTTTCTGCCAATGAGCGTTTTTAATACCCTTTTAGCCCCGGCTGTTAGCTTCGCTTTAACTAGTTTCTATAGCGGCAGAGCGAACTCATATTTATAAGCTACTGTTTTGTGATTTTAATTGATGCAAATTTGGGGCCTGAATTTGCCACGAGTGGCTGTGTTCAGGCAAATACTGCTTTAACCTTTGGATTCTGATGCGCTAACGGGTAATCGATGCTAACTTTAGCCGATTGCTAAAGATCAGACGTCTTTGTTTCCTTCAGCTGGTCAGTTTATGATGTGAGGGCAGCCAGCTATGTTAGCTCATTAAGCAGTAGATTAGCCTGTTTTAGTGTTTGTCAGTGTCGCTAATGCCGAGCTAACAGACCCGGCAATTTTGACTTTTTTTTAAATTCGTGGCTGAGATGGAACTGTCACCGTAGTGAGCTTCTTCGTCATCATTGTTGCCACAATAATCTGGCAGCTCTTGGACATTTTGAGTTGCTATGGCCCTCAGACTAGGCTGCAGGCAGAGCCGCGCTGCATGTGCTGTGTACCTGCTCATTCTTTCAGGTGAGTTCTGTGTATCTACAGATGTTGGCTCAAAATCTCATCGCAAATATTTTTTGTTGGGCGTTTGCGTGATGAAGCTGCTAGTGACTGAATGGCAGAGAAACCTGCTGTTAATTGTTGTGTAGTTTAAGGGATGGGTAAAGGCTGACCTGCATCGTAATATGCTTTGCTAATACTGTGTCTCCAGGATGCTTTGCTGGCTCTCAGAGGAATGACAATGTGTACATGTCTGGGATTTCTAATGGTGAGATAACAACCTTGACAAATCTGCACAAACCAAACGTCCACACAGTGACTCTTACTATCCCTCTGTTCACATCCAGCCTGTGGTGATGTGGCGGAGCTGCTGCGGGCATCCAATGGGGTCATCACCAGTCCTGGTTGGCCTTTTCAGTACCCAGCCAGACTGAACTGCAGCTGGAACATCAGAGCAAGACCTGGTGACACCATCACCATCAGGTACCAGTGTCACATGCAACTTTGAATCATTTATGTTATTCTCAACTCATCACTCACATTTTCACACCACAAAAGTCAGTACTTTGATGAGCTCAATGCATCTTAACATGAAATACAGGTTTCATGTTTTGAAGTGGATTCAGAGAAGTCAATTTAATTCAATTCAGTTCATTTATAAAGCGCCAATTCACAACACATGTCATCTCAACAGACCTTTGAAAGTGACGGTTTAAGATCACAGCTATAAAACCCCACAAATGCCAGTTAAGCAAGCTTTTTATTAATACATATATTTTAATTGGGTCATAGATAGATAAGGGATACATACTTATACATACATATTTATTGATCTTCTTGGGGAAATCGTGTCCTCTTTATTTGCCCCATCCCCTGGAGAGCAGTGCCAGTGCCCAAGGAGTTAGTGTGAAGTGTCTTGCTTAAAGAGACACCTGGTGCCAGAGGCATCATATTGTACTTCCCAGGCTGATGCTCTACCTTCTGCGCTACCAGCCCACTAACAAGTCTTGATAACATCTGTAGAAAGGAAGAACTAGCTCTTAACTGAAGAAACCTTCAACAGAACCAGGCTGGATAATGGAGTCATGTTTTAGCTAATCAGCTCATACCTGTATATACAGTAAGTGACTGTCATCTGTGTGGCAATGAGATTTTGTTTTCTAAAAAAATGCCACCCAATGGAGTCCAGAAGTCAAAACTTAGAGATGATGGATTTAGAACCATGTGTGATCACAAATAGTTTCTAACACAAAATTTAAGCTGAATTAAATGGTTTCTCCTTTTGTGCTCCTGTAGTTTTCAGGACTTTGAACTGCAAGGTTCCCATCGGTGTTCCTCAGACTGGATGTCTATCAGCAGCTACAGGAATCTAGATGGGTTACGAGTTTGTGGTTCATCTCTGCCACCACCCTATATCTCTTCTCAGGACCACATCTGGATCCACTTTCATTCTGACGATAGTCTGACAGGGAAAGGCTTTAGGATGTCCTATGTCACTGGTGAGGATTTATGAGGTCTAAACATGCACTTCCCACATTTAAACTTTCTATCTGTATGCTTCACAACTCTTCGCAGGGCAGATCGTGGCGGTAGAGCTGTATTAGAGAGATTCTAGTGAACAAAGAGGCTGTAAGGCGATAATAAACAATAATACCTTGTTTCTGTAGGTAAGCCTGAGGCACCCAGCTGTGACGTAGACCAGTTTCATTGTTCCAACGGGAAGTGCATCCCAGACTGGTGGCGCTGTAACTCCATGGATGAGTGCGGTGACAATTCAGACGAGGAGCTGTGTGTGGACACGCCCTTCTCTTTCCAGCCCTGCAGCTTGAACCAGTTCCCCTGCCTCTCACGCTACACCCGCATCTACACCTGCCTACCTCACAGCCTGCGATGCGACGGCAGCATCGACTGCCAGGTATTAAACCACTTCAATCACTTGTAACTGGCCCACCATTTTAAAGCATCACAGACTACACAACCCATCATTTGGTGTCCAGCACCATAACTCACTTTTTCTCGAGTGGTTTTCTTTTCTATCTTCCTTTTTTAATTGCTTTGTGTTATTCCAGGACCTTGGTGATGAGATAGACTGTGACGTTCCCACCTGTGGAGAATGGTTGAGAAATTTCTACGGTTCCTTCAACTCTCCAAACTACCCAGACTTCTACCCTCCAGGAAGTAACTGCACCTGGCTAATTGACACTGGAGACCACAGGAAGGTAACTGTTACCCACAAGAGATTTGATGTGAAATTTGGACTAGGTCCGAACCGAACTTCAAGTCCTACATGTTAACTCTTGTCCTGTGTCCTCACACAGGTCATTTTAAGATTTACAGACTTTAAACTAGATGGAACAGGTTATGGCGACTATGTAAAGGTCTACGACGGCTTGGAGGAGAACCCTCGTCGTCTTCTAAGGGTGCTGACGGCCTTTGACTCCAGAGCACCGGTGGCCGTGGTTTCATCATCAGGTCAGCTCCGAGTTCACTTCTATGCTGATAAGATCAACGCTGCCAGAGGCTTTAACGTCACCTACCAGGTGTGTAACATTTTTGGTTCAGTGGAATCTATGGTTGTTTCTATATTTGATGTTTCTGTTTACCATGTTTCTGTTCTGCTCCTGATCTGTACGTCAGGTGGATGGGTTCTGCCTGCCATGGGAAATTCCCTGTGGAGGGAACTGGGGCTGTTACACTGAGCAGCAGCGCTGCGATGGGTACTGGCACTGTCCCAATGGTCGGGATGAGTCAAACTGTTCTTCCTGTCAGGAAGATGAATTCCCCTGCTCTAGAAATGGAGCCTGTTACCCACGGTCTGATCGGTGCAACTACCAGAACCGGTGCCCCAATGGTTCTGATGAGAAAAACTGTTTTTTCTGCCAACCTGGAAACTTCCACTGCAAGGTACCAAGGAACCACATGTCCAAAACTTAGTCTCTGCTTTAAGCATCAGAACTAATCTACAGTATTAAATGTGTTCCACTTCTGCAGAATAATCGTTGCGTGTTTGAGTCATGGGTCTGCGATGCTCAGGACGACTGTGGCGATGGCAGCGATGAGGAGAGCTGTCCTGTTATTGTTCCCACCCGAGTCATTACCGCTGCTGTGATCGGTAGCCTCATCTGTGGCCTCCTCCTGGTCATTGCCCTCGGATGCACCTGCAAACTCTACTCACTGCGCATGTTCGAGCGCAGGTGAAGATCAATTCACTCATATCTTTTCACATGAAAACTGTTTGCCCCCAAAATGGGAATGGGGTAATGAAAAATGACTGACATACTTATTGGTTGATGCAGGTCATTTGAGACCCAGCTGTCCAGAGTGGAGGCAGAGCTACTGAGGAGAGAGGCACCACCATCATATGGTCAATTGATTGCCCAGGGATTGATCCCACCTGTGGAGGATTTTCCAGTTTGTTCTGGGAACCAGGTACAGATAAACAGCGACCCTAGCAACATCCAGGTAGTGAAGGTCATGGTACACTGCTATAGGTGTACCAACATTGACATAGATCTTATTGTGTCTATGTAAATAAGGAGAATTGAAAAAAAAAACGGCATCAATGAACTGTAAGTGGAAGCAAAAAGTGACTTCATTGTTCAACCTTGTGTGTTTTCAGGCGTCTGTTTTGGAAAACCTGCGTCTTGCCGTTCGCTCCCAACTCAGCTTCACCTCTCTAAGACTTCCTTCTTCCAGTCGTCACAGCAACTTGTGGCGTAGGCTCTTTACCTTCTCGCGGTCTCGGAGGTCTGGTTCTTTGGCCCTCGTCTCTGCTGACTTGGAAGACAGTGGTGGTACTGGAAGCACTGGGAGCTCTGGTTCCGATCTGCTGTCTCATGATTCAGATGATACAGACACTGAGGGCGAGCGAGGGAGGGAGCGAGGCGTGGGTGCTGTGGGTGGTCCAGTTGCCCCTCTCCCAACCAAAACCCCACCCTCCAGCGCTGTGGAGGCTGTGATGTCAGTGATGTCAGCGACATCTAGGACCACAATACAATGCCGGGACCAAAGTCTCAACCACCCCAGAGAGACTCCACCCCCTCCCGGTCCTGTCAACGTACTAACATCTAATCCGGATCTTGAATGTCAAAGTGACACCTTAGAACCCCAGGCAGTGCCAACTTCTACTCTACAACGCTTGGCTCAAAACCTGCATCGTCTTGCTAGGAACCTGACCCGAGCCAGCCATAGCCATCAGATCCCAGCCTGGACCAATCAAAGCCCTCTCCACCAGTTGGAGACAGGAAGATGTGGGGACGAGGCCACTCGGCAACAAGTGAGCAGAGGTGAAGAAGAAGAAGAAGATGTGGAGCTTCTGATTCCTGTGTCTGACTCTGAATCTTCCTCCTCCTCAATGATCACTGATGTCAGACATCTGCTGGAACCACATCCCTCCTCCATCGTAGGCCATGCTACTCGCCACCACAGAGTACACGGTGGTCAAGCAGGGCGGGACGGTCCCTGTGAACACTGTGGTATAGTCCACACAGCTCAGATTCCTGACAGCTGTCTGGAGGCCTTAGGGAAGACAGAGAGCAGCGACGACGAGCTCCTACTGCTTTGCTAACAGGCTAACTCATCTGGCTAACATGCTGACACTTCTAAGACTAAAACTACGGTTTGCTAACATGCTGCTGTTAAACTAGCCTGTCTCAAACCAACCATGAGTTAAAACAGTAACTAGCTGGTCAGCAATCCTCTGACAGTACAAGACGAAAAGGCTTCACTTCACCCTCAATTACAACTGGAAATCTGATGTTTTAGCATGTTAGCTGGATTAGAAGTTTGAGGTTTTGATCATGACTAAGGGGCTTGATGTTACTGATGTTTCACCCATGTCAACCTACCCTTCGCCTCTGGTCCATCCGTTAAAACACTCCCCTTCTCTGCAGGTTGATTTGTTCCATGTGTTGATCTGACTTTGCAAACACTGACTTGACCTGAGCTGCTTAATGGTACGAATACAAACGAGAACACTGAACTCTGATCTAAACGGTGCTGGTTGTATGAATGATGGTGGTCACGTGACTGATGGAAGTAGCCAGAAAGCCTATGCTGAACAGGTGTGCGTTCTGTGTCAGCTAAAGTAAATCACCTGTTAATTTCATAGCAGCATACAGAAGGAGTTGATTAAACCAACGTCTGCTGACAGACATGTTTCAGTGTTCTATCTGAACCCTGCTGTTCATTGAGATCAGACCTGGTAACAATAACATTTCACATTTACACCTGTGTGCAGCTACGTTAATGAGCTGGCACCGGAGTTTTATCTTGCATGAAAACTAAAGTTGTCGTCTCACTGTGTGTTGATAGAAAATGGTTCAGACAAGCTGGTCATCACTGGAATCCAGTAGCTCTAGGTCCAATCAGTATAGTCCCAATCTGAGACAAAAGCCTAGAATAGATGAAGTTGGAAAATTCAGCAGCTTGAAATTAATATAGGATCCAGGATTGTATTGGCCCATTTAAGGCTAAATTTTGGACCATGGGTTTGTGAACAGACTGTTGGCAGCTCAGACCCTGACGCCTGAGGGCTCTGCCGTCCCGCAGCATGTGGTTCATCTCATTCCTCAGGAAGGTGATAAGTAGGTGCTCTGAGGTTTATTCTGAAAGTTTGTGCTGTGGCCACAAAGTTTTGTTTTAAGGTAACTTATTGACATTTTTATATTTTAAAGTTTCATATTATAAAACCAGACCATGGACAACAGTGCTGCTCACACTGGGCCCTTGATCAGTCTCTCGTCACACTGAGAGTGTGCAGTTCCTTCTGGCATTTGATATTTTGGATTTGTTAGTTAGGAAGAGGAGTGACAGTTTTAGATCCACTGAGCCGGTTACCGCAGATCTACATTTGGTTTCTTGAATAATTATGTGAAACATGTTTCAAATGGAGGAGTGCATCAGAACCAGGCCAGCAGAATCCCTTTTGAGAGTCTGAAGGTTCAGGTAAACGTCCTGTGTTGTTCCTACTCTACTCAGATCAAAGCCTTTCAAACTGACCCGTCTGTATTTATGGTCTTTGTTATAGTTTCGTTCTGTGGTTGCTGGATCCTGTGAGAGTGGGACTCTATTTATTGTTAATAAGACAACTCCTTATTGTGTTCATTTGCTGTTGTATACGTGCATGATTCCGTGTTTTGGTGTTTTTCTTTGTGTGTAAAGTTCAACACTTTAGCAGCACTGAAGATTAAAGTTCATATTTCAGTCTGCATCTTCTCTTTAGTCATCAGAGCAGAGGATCAACCGCGTTCGCTGGTACTTCTGTCCCACCCACAGCTGATATTTCCAAATCGGCTGTGTTCAGTAAGTCTGACGCTACAACTGGTACCGGACAACTGGGTTCAGGAAACACTGCATCAGAACAGAGGTGGAAGCTCCACAGTGAGTTTACTGTTAGGAGCCTAAGATCAAATTCCATATTAAATATTTTATTTAAACCCAGTCATAAATTAGACTTGTGTATTGAATTTTTTAAATAGTTTTTCATCTTCATTCTTGAGTTCTTACTCTTGGTGTCTGCCAGCTGTTGGTGGAACATTACGACCATGTCGAGCCAGTAGATCCGCAGAGAAACAGGACTGCATATGTTTTGGTAACATCAAAACCTGAACCTGATGAGGTCTCAGTCATGCTGTTTGAAAGCTTTATTTTCAAGCAATGTTCTGTAATCTTCTTTGTTTTCTTGTTTTTCATATTTTTTACATCTTATTCATGTCACTGTTCCATGCACACTCAAATGATCTGGTGGCTCATGTCCTGTGTCTATATGGCAAATACCAGGCGACACATTTGAGTGAGTCGTTTCTGGTCATGCTGCTGTGCTGGAGGTCACGCAGCCTCTGCTCTCTTCACAGCTTTCTGTGTTGCATAGTCCCCTCCTCAAAGGGAGAGTCACATCCTGTGTTGCAGACAGGGCAGAGCTTTCTTCCCACAACTGGTGACATCATTGTGAAACTCTAGTCACAGGTATGACGTAATCAAGCAAAAAGAAAAGGGGGATTGTGGGACTTTTCTTTCAGATCCCTCCTGGCACAACATATCCAGCTTCCCCAGTCCGATGATGCATTCTTTAATCCTCTGACACTATGACTTGCCTTCTGTTTCCTTATTTGTCAATGGGGCCAAAGCAGGATCTACCAGTGAGGTAGCTGGAAACAGTTTAAACCAGCCAATAACCATGTTGGACAGGTCCAGATCGTCTAATAGAATCTGTGCTGACCCCATAAAGGATTTGTGGTCCATGCGCCCATAGTCTCCCCACACAATGACCTGCAGACAGGTAGACCAGTATGTTTGATATCAGCACCATGACATGAGGGTTCAATGTACATAATCTCTTGCAGAGAACAACAACAGATACAGCATGTATGACCTGAAGGACCTTTCCCTCTGGGTTCTCTTCAAACTGCAGCTGCTGCTGATAAAGAGGGTCCAATGTTTTTCTGGCCAGACGAGTTCTTCTCTTCAACACGCACTTGCCATTATCCATCAGGTAAACCTTCACGTAGGGCGCTGAACAAACAAAAGGTAACAAGTCACTTTATTATAGTGAACAGAGAACCTGCTCTGTTTCTATTTTGGTAATTCAATATTTCGGATGGTACATCAGCTCTATTAGCACCTGCTGTTTCAGTCTATTAGTAACACAAATCTTGGTTGTTTGTGTTACTGACTGAATAGTAACATCTATCACATTTATTTAATCTGTTTTAGTAACTAAGGTATTGCATAAACATGTATTGGTGTACTACTGCAACTGTACAGTAGTTCAGGGTCAGGATCTCATGTGTATATCTGACACAGCAACATGCAGAAATTTCACCTGGAGTGTTTTTGTTGCCTTGTTTACCCACAAGTCCCCGGGCTCGGATAACTTCCACATCCAGACGTTCCTTCCTGTAGACCATTCCGATCTGAATGTCACCTGATCAACGGAATGTGAATGAGGCATTATACAAGAGTAGAATTAGGATCTCTATGGTCAGTAAACGTCCTGTTTTGGCCCGTTCTACACACATCATGCCGCACATTTGTTAGGATAAGAAGATATCATAAGAAAAATCAGGGAAGACTGGTGTAAATAAAGGTTCATATCTAAATTAATGTATTCACTTGAGGTTGATTTATTTAACCAAAATAAATTACTTGATCTCATGTTATTTAGGAGCCAAACACCTGACCCAAAACCAGCAGGTTAAAGTAAATAGTAGTAAGATAAGAAAACCTTTAATAGTCCCGCAGTGTGGAAATTACTTCTCACAACAGCAGTACAGATTATAGAGAATACAGCGACAGAATAATTAAAATATTTGCATAATTCCTAATAGAGCAGACAACTTAAGGGCAAGGTAAGTCAAAATAAACGGACTTCCTGTTCTAGGAATATATCTCCACAGTAACTTAATCACATCACATCATCATATGAGAAAAAGTTGTCTCATTTAAAAGTAATGAATCAGCTATACAATTCTCACCCATTGGGGGCGTCGCCAATGTCTGCCGTCCAGCCAGCTGGGCAGGGCCTAATCCTTCCAGGAAACCAGTGAACTGTTTGTCTGATGCCAACTTCACTCCAGGAAATATTAAACTGAACATGAATACAGAAAATAAATCAAATAATTGTCAAGTCAATAAAGATAGAAAAAGGGGACAAGAGCTACAGACGTACGCTCCGGGTTTGGGGTCCTCTGCATCTGGGTCTCGACTTGGCTGTCGGGTGAAACGAGCTTTAAACTCGATAGCCAAGCCTGTTTCCACGCTCCTCTGGACAGGAAGTCTCACCACCTTCTTCTTCTTTTCTTCTTCTACATGAACAGAATTAACAAAGACGATCAACAGCAGGTCCTATATGTGCCTGATCTCAAACAGGTGAAGTATATAAGTTACAGTGGGTTTTAGTTCCAGACAGATAAACACTTACTTTTTTATTTTAAATACATTTTATTACACAATTCAACCTATTGTTTGAACCCCTTCATTCATAAAGGCCAAGTTTATCCATCACAAACAGTGACGCACCGACTTACAGGTAAGTCAGAGTCCAGTTAAGCTGACTGTGTGTTTGGACGGGAGGAAGACAGAGAACCCACTAATTCAGAGTGATTCTGACTTATGAGTTTGAATTTTAGTTGAATGCACCAAATGTTATCAGAACCTGGTTGATAAAATAAATGACAAGAATTATCATTGCTGAGCAAAATGGAACGGACCTTCAGGGTTGAGCTGGGAGGCGCTCTGACTTTTCTTTCCTAGTCCGACGATTCCCATCATCTTTGCTCCAAAACTGGACCGTCGCTTCTTGTCATCGTCATCATCATCGTTTCTGCCCAGTGAACAAATCTCACCCCCAACACTTGATGACTTTGTGAGGGGAGCTCCAGATGCTAAAGGAGCCCTGTAGAATGAGTGGACGAAAGTCAACATCTGTCAGTCAGTCACCTAAGGCAGGGTTTTGCACCTGTCTGTGTGTGATGCTGTTGGTGAAGTGACTACGTGGCTACTGCGCTAAGCTGACTTGGTCTCTTACTTTGAAGACTCAGGCTCCTCCTCTTCCTCACCCTCCTCCACTGATTCGCCCTTCTGCAACATAGTCCCACCCTGTGACACTACTTCCTGTGTTTCCTCTGTCCCCGCCCCCAACTGCTGTGACTGGCCTTCCAGAGTCTCTGCTTGACTGTCCCAGCGAGCGAAGGAAAGATGAGTACCATGCAGACAGCACAAAGAAGGGTAACACATGCCAACCTGTTAAAATAATTAGCATGCTGCACTAACATGCACATTATCATTCTTAATACCCAACAACATGCTAACATCATTCATTCACACCGAAAACTATGAAACATGCTTTTGGGCTAGCGAGATTGTCTTAACCTGAAAGTTTGGTCACCTGGACTTTTCCTGCTCTGTCTCAGGAGAAAGACCAGCTGACAGGAGCTAACTTCCACTTGATGGTCATGAGTGTTTGTTAGGGGGGGAAGGTCCCTAAATAACTGATGGATGTTACACAGTAAAGATGCCTGTGAAGACCAGGCATGCTGCAGCGATTTAACTTACACTTACTGTATTTTTCCCCCATTCATTTCATTTTGTTGAGCTAATTTTACTACAATTAATCTATATTTATTTTTTCCCAGCTGTGTTGCTCCCTAGTGAAATTCAATTATCAGTTTAATTTTATAGGTTAAACCTTCATCCAGTGGTTCTATTAATGCTTAAGGTTCTGGCACTTCAGGTTTTTTAAACTGCTTTGATCTTCTGGGATTGGCTCTTGGTCTCACCTGATCCTGGAGACTGGCCGTGGGTTGGACGCATTGGACATGGCCGACATGTCGCTGACATCACTGTCTGATGATTTAAAAGACAGGTTTTCTCTCATCTGAAGTCACAGACAGAAGAGGGTGAGGAGGGACACAGTGTGCTGTGTAACAGATTAGTTATGTCATAGTTCACATTATTCACCTTTGATGGATCCTTCATCATGCCTGCAGAAAGAGAAGCAGACTTAGTGAGAGTCTGATGTTCAAAGCCAATGAGAGTCTGATGTTCAAAGTCAGTGACAGCCTGTGGGTGTACAGCTCTGTGGTTCTACAAACCTTTTTTGGAACACTTTTCATGGATACCTTACCTCATCGGATGTCGTCAATACTGTTCCTGCTCTACTGAAGGTAGAAGGTGTTAACCTCACACCACACAAGCTCAAGGGTCAGTTGGACTTTATATTTGGTCAGATTGCTTGCGTTCGTCATTGTTTTTTAAGCTTTGATCGCCTCCACGTGTTTTACGCAAATTTACTTCACTCAAGTTAACAGAAACATCTCATCAAGCAACACTTTCACTTCCTATGCAACCAAGCCCAGTTGTGCATGAGCTGCATCACACAGTGATTCTGTTTACAGTTGTGTAGAGACAGATCAGAAAACTAGTCACACCATAGAAAGACAATGGACAAAGATCTCTACCTTCTCTGCTCAATGCTAATCCCTCTCCTTCACAACCATGGACACATGGAGATAGATGGAATAACGAAATAAATCAATAAACAAATTAGAAGAACATATGCTTCATCCATGTGTCAAACAGATTAGAGTCACATCTGAGGTGAGCCTGTACTAATAACATTCATTTATACTAATGGCAAAAAAAGTTGACAAAAGCAACTTAATCCTGAAACACCAGTCCCAATCTTTCATATTCTGTGACAAAGCTTTGGAACTGCATCAAGCTAACCTGTTACAGAAATACAGGTGTTGGCATTTTCTGTGTTGTACCCAGCCAAACAATACATTGATGAATGGATGATGGATGGATGTTATGAAAGAAAGGTTCACTGGTGCCTAGATGAATTAAAGCAACACAGGACAGAACACTATCTACTACTGTACAAGCTCAAGTAACATGACCTAACATTCTGTATAATCCATCTGCAAGTGGGTGTGGCTAACAGGTCCTACCATACCATTGGCTGTTTTCTTCTGTTGGTCCTCCCATGTGACTTCTGCATCATGTCAGAGAGAGACGTCATTGGTCAGCTCAGTGATACAGTTAATAAGCTGAAGGAGGGTGATCTAAATGCTTCATAAGATCCATCTAAAGCTCTGACTTGCCTTTTCTGGTACCTCCAGGTGTTGCTGAGCGTCTGTCTGGTTCTGACATGACACATTACCATGATTTACCAAAGATGAACACACAAATAAACATTACCGATGAGGAACTGTCCAATGAGCATCTGGATTTATCTACTGCTCTACACTGATCAACACTACAACTACAGAGCACCAATGCTGAGATGTACACACCTGGAGTCTGTGGAGGTGGGACTGGTGAGTAGACCGGGGAGGTGGTGGGGGCAGTTGTGGGAGAAAGTGCAGAGGGCAGGCTGGATTCAGAGGACAGCCATGACTGGGGAATGGAAACAATGGATGGGGCTGCTGTGGTAGAAAGGGGCAATGTCTGGGAAATTGGTGCATGCGCAGGAACTGGTGATGGGGTTTGAAAATGGGCTGTGGATGGACCTGCCAAAGGCCCAGTCACAGGGGAATTTGGTGGTGCAATCGAAGGCGTATCTACAAAGGTGGGGGTAGTGGAAGATGCAGATATGGAGTTGGCAGTAGGTGCAGGTGAAGGTAGAGGGGCAGGTGTAGGTGCAGGTAGGAAGGTGGGGGCAGTTGTAGGCGCAGTTACAGAGGTGGGGGCGGTTGCAGAAAGAGAGAGAGGGGCAGGGGTGGGGGCAGGTGCAGATAGAGAGGCGGGGGCGGGTTTAAGTGCAGATAGAGTGACAGGGGCGGGTGCAGGTTTAAGTGCAGATAGAGAGACGGGGGCAGGTGTAGATAAAGAGGCAGGGGCAGGTGTAGGTGCAGGTAGAGAGGTGGGGGCGGGTGCTGGAGCAGGTAGAGAGCTAGAGGCGGGTGCAGGTAGAGGGGCGGGGGCAGGTGGTGGGCCAGGTTTGGTGGGTCCTGTAGGAGGCGGAGCCTGTATATGTATTTGACGAGGTGGGTGATGACTGGTGGAGTGAGGAGCATGTTTGTGAGACCCAGGAGGAGCTGAGGTTGCAGGTGATGCTCCTGTGGTAGGCACAGCCAAAACCGATGAATGAAAAACAGAATGATAAGAAATGAAAGCAGACCAACAACCCAGTCACACCACCGGCGTTCACTGAACTAATAGCAAAGAACAACTCTAAACTGAAGAACAGCATTACTGAACAAGCTGACGACACAGAAAAGCCAAGAGCACAGGCCACAAGGTTCTGAAGTCAGTTAGAACCAATGAAAACTGAATAGGGATAAACGTGATGCAAATGGAATGTCACTTCCAAACCAATGCGCCCGTACGGTTTGGTGGTTGTGGTTGTTTATGTGCATTTCTCTGTCAACAGCCAAGAAACGTTAAGTGGATTAATGAACATAACCGTAACTTGGAAACCATGATGTTATTTGTCTAAAACAGTTTCATTTCATTTACAACAGTCTAAGTCTAAGCAGATCAACTACTGGTCCATGTCTGTACCTGTCTGCACAGTTTCAGGTGGTTCTCCTTCATCTGAAAGACACAAGTCACTGTTACTATGGCAAAGCTTTTTCTACCACAACTGATTTCAATTACTACTCTAACATCAAAGAGAGAACAAACATCTGTGACATCAAGCCATTGTTCACTCCTGTTTCCTTCAAAAAAAAAACATGCGCTGATTTTTAATAAAGTGGTTTTTATGGAGTCAAATTAGGGTCAGATTAGATTTGTGTGTGCGTAAAACGATCTGTGCATGTGTAGCTAGATTTGTACTTGTAGATTTAGTTGGGCTATACCATACTTACACTTATAATTTATGCACAAATCGTGGCTAAATAAAAAAAAAAACTAATGAGCAAGGAAGTTGTCGTAGTCGTGCAGATGTGACACAGCAGATCCTGGAAGCTCCATAAGCAGCAACAAGCTAGTCCACTGACTGATTAATTTGATTATATTTAATGATCAGACATGACGGCTCACATTCATGTGTATGAAGTGTGACATTACTCTCGTGATTTGCGAAGGTCATGCAGTTACACAACGCTATGCTCCGTCCATAGATTACTCTGTCAGGGAGAGCGCACGCTCTAACGGATAGGTAACGTAAACCAAGGCATTGATAGGGACAGCTAACAGGATGTCACCTAGGTAAAACAACTCACCGGAAGTCTGTCATCAGTTAACGTAGTCACTCTTTCATATGGCACCATATATACACCAGTTTGGTGTATGCACACACAGATTTGATTACGCACACATGCATGTGGTTACGCACACACAGATTGGTTAACGCATGCACAAATCTAATCTGTCTCTTATTTGACTCCATAGGTTTCTTTATTTTGAAAGTCTGTCTCTCTCCTGATTAGTGATGACGTCTGACTACAGCAGCAGTAGCAGCTCTGTCCCAACATAAACCAGGTTTGCAGCTCAGTTCAGGTGTGATGCAGTAAAAAGTGACTGTGCTGGTTCTACAGCTGCTGGTCTAATCATAATCTGAGATACAAGTGACTGGAAGGTGAAGTTAAGCTAAATTCAGACTTGTTTTGTTTGTGAACACACAGGAACCATAAACATTTTTCAGACCAAACCAGACATTAAAACCCATCACCCAAAGCCAGAATTGGTATGTGTGGCTTCCAACTGTGATTCACTGGATGTTTAATTATTTAGGGAATTAGGCTGATTGTCAGCATTTGACTGATGACAGTCAAATATCATACATACCTTTTTCCGAGTGGCCTCTGGGTGGGATGATGGGTAGCTGGCGTCCCCGGCGGGCGAAGGCCGGTGTTCCATTTGGACTTGATTGAGTTGATCCACCCCGAAGGTTTGTTCTGTGAAAATGAAACCAAAGTCAAACCTAGTGAATGTCCAATCCATTCTGACACCACCAGACTGGGCTGGTTTCCATGGTTACTGTTGACCAAATAATCCATAGTCAGTTTTTGACTTTACAGTTGAAAAGATACAGTCATCTGATAAAAGAAACTTATTCATCAAACCTATAAGATCTTCAATCTCTCTTTGACAGATAAAGAATAAAAGAATTAACAAACACCAACACGTTGAGAAGCAAACTGAAAAAGAAATAAGAAAAAGAAATAAGAAAATAATAGTCAACTCCAACTGAACAGAAATAAAAAAGTGATGGTTGTTAGTGGGTGATGAACAAACATCGAGATTAAGAAGTCATTCATGGTCACAAGTGTCCATTGGTGACAGCTACAGGTCACCTGGTCAGGGCAGGTGAGGGAGGAGCCGAGCGTCTGGACCTCAGGAGGCTGGAGTCGGCTCGATCAGTGGAACATGAGCGTACGTAGAGAGGTTGATCAGTCATTGCTCTCTGGTCGGCCGAGCGAGAGCGACCATAGTAATCCCGCCGATCCATTCCCCTGCTGTACCTGCACCATGACAACAGTCACCCAAGGTCACCTGTCAGCAACTACACCTACAAAAGGAGTTTGTTTATCACATCCCGCAGTGGGGTCATCTGGTCACAAGGAGGCTGCAAGGCAAGGTCAGTGGAAAGCACTGAAATAAGACCCCCGGTCGGTAGACCAAGCTGGTTCACAACGCAATCCGTGGGCAAGCCAGTGGGGCCGCATGATTCTAGGTTACTTTTCCTTTGACACCTCTTGCCCATAGATCACATGGAGTTAACCTCAATAATTACTCTTCCAAGTCTTCTACTTGTCTCAGTCCCAACAAGATAACTCAAAGAAGCTCTACCTTTATTCAGCTTGTCCACAATAAACAAAAAAAAAATTAAAACATTCTCTGCTACGGTTGCTTAGGTGGACTGACAAAAACTTCAAGTTATTAGCTCTATCAGTTTTTGATGAACAAATCAAACAGTAAAATTTCTCAGGGTAGAATTACAGATGGCTTTTTCAAACTCACTCACTCATCTTGAAGTGTAGTGGATATGCAGGAGCCTCTCGCAGCTGGGAGGCGTAGATTACACTGGACAGGCCACATATAAACACAACCCCTCACACCCAAGCACTAATTTACCTGACCACGTCTGGTGACTGTGGGAGGAAACCGGAGGACACACAGCAGACACCATGCAAACTCCAAATAAAGATCCCATACCGACCAATACACCACTCAAAATACACATTTTTGGATGTGTGTCTCCAACACAGCAAGTCTTAGATAGGTTAGACTTCTCCCGAGTCCAGCTGCATATGATCGTCATGCTGCCTGTCAATCCCAGGAGTCCACAGTTAAACTAAACAACTACAACTGTCCTTTACTGTCACAAAGTCAGTCACTTTACCTCAGAAACTCCTCGTCGTAGATGTCTGGTTCATAAGAGAAGTCTGGGATGAAGTCTTGACTAAAGAAAAGAAAGATGTAAGAACTCTAGAACCTGATTTGTCTAAATGCTCTAACACATTACCTATAATCCTTTGGTCTCACCTGTAGTTCTCACAGCTCCCATTCATTATGTGGTTTGTCCAGGGACCATTAAAATATCTTCACACAGAGGCAGAAAGACATGTGTGAATATTAATGTGATGTACTTCATCCAACCAAGGCTGCAAATGATGGTGCTACTAGCACTACTGCTACTACCGCTGCTGCTACCACTGTTAAAGATGCTGCCACTACTGCTGCTAACACTGCTAATGCCAACGCTACCACTGCTGCTACTACCACTGTACCTGTTGTGAGAATCAAGAGAGTTGGTAACAGCCATTCTTCTCAGTGATCTCCTAAATTAAACAGAGCCAGGCCGTCAGACAGGAAAATCCTACAAATTGCCACTAGGTGTACAGGACTTCCGCATGTAAGAGTAATAAATATAATAATCAAAGTGATTACTTTGCAAATTCACCTCAGTAGAGACAGGGAGCCAGATGAAAGAACTACCTACAACACAGTACTGGTACCTCTAAGAAGACAAAAACTTCATAAACAAAGTGGTATATTATTTATATATACTTCATGTATACATTCAGGATTACTGGATAGGACAACTGATTTTATCTTATTTTATGTTGTAAATGTTGTATTTGTGTACGTAATAAGTTGAGTCAAACCTTTATACACTAAACTTTCATCTTCAGTTTGCGTTTGTTTGCACCTACAAATTCCTTGTAGTAATACATGTAAGTTGATAAGATGAACTATAGCATATAGCAATATCAAGTATTACATACACACACACACAAACTAAACCAGCACTGCAACAACATCTAGTTCAGACCTGGGTCTTGGATCTGACCTGTTTACACAGGTTGTGGTTTAACTGATCCAAGTTGATTGGATACTGACTCACCTGGTTATTAATTATTCATTATTTAGAACCATTAATGACCAAATAACCTAGGTCAGGTGTCTTTCGTTTCCATGGTTACCTGTCCAAGCTGTTCGAATGGGTGATGTCGGAGTACGCTCTGCTCAGCTTGGAGCTTCGCAGCAACCGAACGGCGTCCTCCCGATACAACGGGTATGGGGGGAGACCGCTGGCAACCAGATATCGACATTCAGTGAAGGTAAGACATTTTACAGGAAGGTTTGAGTTCATTTATCTAGTCAGATCTTAAAGACTAAAACTTTCAGTCCCAAATTGGTAAATTTGTAATCTTCATTTCATCTAATGGGGTTCAATCATGTCTGGTTTATTCTCACAGGTCTTGTCTAACCTCTAGATAAACTGTATCTGCAGCTGAAGTCAGCTGAATATTTTATTTTATCCAATGTCAGGTCTTTGATTTAACCTGGTCTGAACAAACATTTAAGTTAGGTTAGCTTCAGCTCTTTAATCTGATATGATCCACTTATGTTGGTTGTTGTTGGTTAGATTTTAGTCAGTGTCATTGTTATTATTTGACTTTTTCCATTTGCTTTAATCTCATGGGCTGATGTTGACAGTCACAGCAAACATTCATTATTTGCTTTGAATAAAATGGAGGACATCCATTTATCCATTCACCACAAACAGCTCTTCACCTGTGTGGAGGCGGCTGACTTGGTGATCTTGATCGCATCCTGGCCATGTCCGATCGAGAGCAGTGATTGGACAACATAACCTGCTCTGGTACCGAGAGGGAGGAGCTATGGAAGTCCTGCCCGTTCTGTCGATAGTCTGCAAGTAGAAAACAGAGGAGCCTGATAGAGCATTTTTTTGCAGACCTAATCAGATTCTAAGAAATCTTCCACAAATACATCTGAACAGTGATATTGTGAACGGTGATATTAACTTTTTCATTCATCATCACTTTCCTGTGAGACACTTTTCCTTAACCCATCTCCAAGATAAGGAGAACAGAGAGCCTTTTCACCTTCAAAAGGAGAATTTTGGGTTAAACCAAAAACCACATATGCTTTCAGGATCAGTCACCAGACCCAAAGCTGTCACTTGCCAAGGCTCCTTTTCTCAGACTCTCCAACCTACCTCTAGAAATAAAGGCCATAAAATGAAGAATGCTGACCAATTAAAGTAGAGACCTCTATTTAGACTCAAAACTCCAAATCAGGTGCACTGGAACCCTCAACTTTCCTAAAATTAACACCATTGTATTCAGTGAACAATATGCTGTGATTTGATGTATCACTGGATAATGTATATCAAAAATTCTTTAAAAAGGAATACTTTGCCTTTGACCAAAAATTCAATTCAATTTTATTTATATAGCGCTAAATCACAACAAAGTTATTTCAAGGCACTTTACAAAGTAAGCTTTAAAGCCTCACACAACTAAACCCAACAAATGTAAATTTGAAATGGGCCTATAGTTTGCTAGTTCTCCAGGGTCCAGGGTTGGTTTTTCAATAGAGGTTTGACCACAGCCACCTTAAAAGCCTGTGGTACATAGCCTAAATGTAAAGATTGGTTGATTTGATTTAATATGGACGAGCTGATTAAAGGTAGAACTTCTTTGAGTAATCTGGTTGGGATTGGATCTAAAAGACAAGTGGACGACTTGGAAGAGTTGATTATTGAGGTTAACTCCATATGAGTTATGGGGAAGAAGCTGTCTAGGAGGATTTGGTAAATGTAAAGTTGATGGCTCTAGACAGTGCTTTCTGTCATTTGGAGAAAGTTGCTGCTGAATTTCTTCTCTAATGGTGATAATTTTATTAGTAAAGTAGTTCATAAAGTCATTGCTGCTGAGATTTAAGGGGTTAGTAGACTCAACACAGCTATGACTCTTATTCAGCCTGGCTACAGTGCTGAAAAGAAACCTGGGGTTGTTTTTGTTTTCCTCAATTAGGGAGGAATAATATGTTTTTCTAGCAGCACAAAGTGCTTTTTTACTTGAGTGCTTGACTCTCCTTCCATGCAATGCAGTTTACATTTATTTTGTTGGAACGCCACTGCCTTTTAGTTGTCTGGTCCTGTGCCTCAGGCTGCGGATCTGAGTTATACCACAGAGCAAACCTCCTCTGAATCACTGTCTTCTTCAGAGGAGGAGCCACTGCGTCTAACATTGTACATAGAGAAGCTGCAGCATCATCTACAAGACAGTCAACCTGTTCATAAGGATAAGGGTGACTGTTCTCCTCTGTGTATCTACAAGACAATGAGACAAATGATGGAATCATCTACTTGAATCTGACAACAGAATCTGCTATAGTAACATTTTTTTCCAGCTGCTGCAAGGTCAATTATGCTAAATTCAAAAGTTATTAAGAAATGGTCAGATAAGAGAGGGTTTTGGGGAAGAACTATTAAATTATCAATTTCAACCCCATATGTCAGGATAAGATCGAGGGTTTGGTTAAAACGATGAGTGGGTTTATTCACCTGCTGTGTAAAACCAATAGTGTCTATTAAGGAGTTAAAAGCAGTGCTGAGACAGTTGCTGTCAACATCTACATGAATGTTAAAGTCTCCCACTACAATGACTTTATCTGTGCTAAGAACTATGTCAGATAAGAATTCAGAGAATTCAGTTAAGAATTCTGAATATGGATCAGGAGGACGGTAAACAATACAAAATAAAACTCAGAAGCCAGTTGTGGAGTCTGGGTGGGAAAGGCTCAGAGTGAGGCTCTCAAATGAGTTATAACTATGTTTATGTTTAGGAGTAATTAATAAATCTGATTTATAAATTGATGCTTCTTCTCCACCTCTACCTGTAGTTCTTGGAACATGATAGTTGATGTGACTCATTGGAGTCGACTCATTTAAAGTAACATATTCATCCTGCTGCAGCCAGGTTTCAGTGAGACAGAACAGATCTATGTGATGGTCACTTATCAAGTCATTTATTAACAAGGATTTAGATGAGAGACATCTGATATTTAATAAACCACACTTTATTAACTTACTGTTACTTTGTTCTGTAAGAGGAACTGTTTTGATGTTTATTAAATTCTGGTAAGTCACTCCTCTTTGATTTGTGTGTGACTTGTATAGTTTAGGTGGTCGGGGAGCAGACACAGTCTCTATGCGATAACTAAGACTACGACTCTGCGTCCTGGGCTCTGAGTTGTCACGGAGTGGGGAGGCTAAGCAACATGTCCATGTTACTAGAAAGCAGAGAGGCCCCTTTCAACGTGGGATGGACGCAATCTCTTCTAATCAGCCCAGGTTTTCCCCAAAAAGTGCTCCAATTAGCCACACATCGTTTGCAGGACACCACCTAAACAACCAGCGGTGGAGCGATGACAGCCGGCTATACATGTCATCGCTGGTCACATTGGGGAGGGGGCCAGAGAAAACTATGGAGTCCGACATTGTTTTGGCGAACGAACACACCGACTCAATGTTAGTTTTAGTGACTTCCGATTGGCGTAACCGGGCGTCATTAGCTCCTGCGTGTATTACGATCTTAGTGTACTTATGCTTATCCTTAGACAGGAGCTTAAGATAAGATTAAATGTCGCCCATTCTGGCCCCAGGCAAACACTTAACTATGCCCGCTGGATTCTCTAATTTCACGTTCAGACTATGGAGTCACCAATGATCAGAGTGGGTTTCTCAGCGGGTGTGTCGCTGAGTGGGGAAAATCTGTTTGAACATGAAGCGGTTGGTGGTGAACCATGGGCTGCCTAAAGCTACGTTTCTTACGAGCCGTGACCCAGTCATGACCCAGCTGCCTGGGACCTGCCGGGGGACTGGTAGCAGCTAAGCTAGGAGGCTCTGCACCGGCTAAAGGGGCTTGGCTAGCTGGCCTGTTTCAGTTTAACAACCTCGCCTCCAACCCTGCAACTAGCGCACACCTATTACAGATACTATTACCATCACTAAAGGAGGCAGAGGATAAGCTAAACATTAGACACACCGAGCACCGAACAGAGCGAGAGGGAGAGGAAAAGGGGGAAGCCATAGCAGGAAAGTAAGCTAGGAGCTACGCTAGCGGAGAAAACACTTGGATAACAGTGAAAATTAGCAGGACGTTTAATGAAAGGAAAGGATGCTTGAGTGTTACAAGCTTGTTTTGCAACTCTTAGCTATTTTCTAAATATTATTGTTCTATATCTGGTAGCGACTGCTGAGAGTAACGCCGTACACACACAGCGGCAGGAAACCTCAGTAACCGGATGTGACGCGATACGTTTAGTAGTATTTAAGAATGAAAGGATACTCTTCTTCCATAATTTCTATGCAGAGAAATTGTCATTTCTTCCTCTGCATAAAGTTGCCAGGGCAGCTGAAGATGACATAAACGGACTAAAACTAATGCTTCCTTTTTTTCGCTTTACCTGCCCCAGAAACAGTCCAGCTGAGAGGGGGACCTGGCATCCAACTGCCAGCATCCGACATTAGTGGGCCAAGAATCATTTTGAAAGGCACTGTAGGTCCAGTCACTGCAGTGACTGCAGGGAAGATTTGCCCGGAGCGCAGGGCATTCTGTGTTGTAGTATATGACTATTTTCAACCACAACACATAATACTGCCGCTTTTCACGTTTCTCTCTAGACATAGTCCATCAATGTTAAATGTTTTTGCACAGTTTGGTTAATAAAATATTATATTCTGTTTATTGGGATTGGCCCTCCATGTTACAACAATATTTGTTGTAATTTTTATTAGTTAGAATACAATATTATAATATAGTTTAATATTTATAATACAACTTGCTTTTAAGCGGTGAACTGTCCCTTTAAGTTACAGATTTGTAGGAATATTCCAGAGAGGAGGATGAGTAACATCGAGCAACACTGCCATCCTTTGGTGGAAATGTATTAAGGCATTACCATCATTATCTTTGTGTGAAAATTAAATAACAATGTCATGTGTGTCTGCTGATTCTGTATGCCATGGACTGGTTTTAATATCCCACTATATTTTCACGAGTTGGTCTTTACGATGTGACAAAAATATACAACAAAATAAAAGGATACGATCGGCATCAAAACAGGTATTTTCTAAAAATGTTCCTAGGAACAGCAAGGATACTGCACAGAACCCTCAAGCTTCCTGGCCTCTGGTAGAGGACCCGAGCTTGGAAAAGCGGATGAGACCACCCACGTAGGGTGAGAAGGGAGGGTTTTTTTTCATATGGCTGGAAACTGAACAGTACTGGAAAGGTATACAGGAAAGGGAGGCGTCCCACAACAGTGATGCACAGTGGCTGGTGGATCTGAGGACCACAGCAACCTCTGAACAGAATCCAGTGACTATCACAGTGGCAGACATCCAACAAAGAGTCTCAGGTATGAAAAACTGGACAGCACCCGGCCCTGACATGATCCATGCCTACTGGCTAAAGAAGCTCACTGCAATCCATGAGCGCCTGGCAAAACAAATGAACCAGCTGCTAAGTGATGGGACTCACCCTGAATGGCTAACCGAAGGGCGAACGATCCTGATAATGAAGGATCCCTCAAAAGGGTACAGTCCCATCCAACTACCGACCAATAACCGACCTCTCCACAACATGGAAGCTCATGTCAGGCATCATCGCAGCTAAGATAAGTGGGCACATGGGTCAATGCATGAGCGAAGCACAGAAGGGCATTGGTAAGGATACCAGAGGAGCCAAACACCAACTCCTGGTTGACAGAACAGTCGCCCAAAACTGCAGAGTGCGACACACCAACCTGTGCACAGCCTGGATCGACTACAAGAAAGCCTATGACTCAATGCCACACACATGGATCACTGAATGCTTGGAGCTGTACAACATCAATAGAACTCTAAGGGCCTTCATTGCAAACTCGATGAGGTTGTGGAGAACCACCCTTGAAGCCAATGGGAAGACACTTGCCCAAGTATCCATCAAATGTGGCATATACCAAGGAGATGCACTGTCCCCACTGCTGTTCTGCATAGGTCTGAACCCCCTCAGCCAAATAATAAACAAGACTGGCTATGGATACCGACTCCGGAACGGGGCCACCATAAGTCACCTCCTCTACATGGACGACATCAAGCTGTATGCTAAGAACGAGCGAGACATCGACTCGCTGATCCACACCACAAGGATCTACAGCTCAGACATCGGGATGTCATTCGGGCTCGAGAAATGTGGGAGGATGGTGACAAAGAGAGGCAAGGTAATCCACACAGAAGGGGTCTCACTTCCAGAAGGAACAATAGCAGACATTGAGGACAACTACAAGTACCTTGGAATACCACAGGCGAACGGCAACCTTGAACAGGCAACAAGGAATGCAGCAACAGCCAAATACCTCCAACGAGTAAGGCAAGTCCTAAGAAGCCAGCTCAATGGCAAGAACAAATCCCAGGCAATAAACAGCTACGCCCTGCCAGTGATCAGATACCCTGCAGGAATAATAAGGTGGCCAAAGGAAGAGATACAGACCACAGATGTTAAGACACGAAAGCTCCTCACCATGCATGGAGGGTTCCACCCCAAATCCAGCACCCTGAGACTATACGCTAGCCGCAAGGAAGGAGGCCGAGGACTAGTGAGCGTGAGAGCCACTATCCGGGATGAAACATCCAAGATCCATAAGTACATCAAGGATAAGGCCCCGACAGATGACGTGCTGAGTGAATGTCTCAGGCAGTGGAGCACAGAGGATGAGATGCTGGAAGAAGGACCATCATGGGAGGACAAGCCCTTACACGGGATGTACCACCGAAACATAACTGAAGTGGCTGATCTCAACAAATCCTACCAATGGCTTGAAAGGGCTGGGCTGAAGGACAGCACAGAGGCACTCATCCTGGCTGCACAGGAGCGCCAGAGCCATAGAAGCCCAGATCTACCACACCAGACAAGACCCAAGGTGTAGACTGTGCAAAGAGGCCCCTGAGACGATCCAGCACATAACTGCAGGGTGTAAGATGCTGGCACGGAAAGCATACATGGAACGCCATAACCAAGTGGCTGGCATAGTATACAGGAACATCTGACCTTGGGGTTTCCAGTCCATACTCCACGCAAAGTGGGAAACACCTCCCAAGGTGGTAGAGAACGAGCAAGATAAGATCCTGTGGGACTTCCAGATACAGACAGACAGAATGGTAATGGCGAACCAACCAGACATTGTGGTGGTGGACAAAGAGCAGAGGAAAGCCGTAGTGGTGGATGTGTCAACACCAAGCAATGGCAACATCAGGAAAAAGGAACAGGAGAAACTAGAGAAATACCAAGGGCTCAGAGAAGAACTGGAGAAGGCTTGGAAGGTAAAGGCCACAGTGATGCCTGTGGTGATCGGAGCACTGGGGGCAATGACCCCCAAACTGGAGGAGTGGCTACAACAGATCCCTGGAAAAACATCTGACATCTCAGTCCAGAGCTTGGAAAGTGGATGAGACCACCCGCGGAGGGTGAGAATAGAGTGTGTGTATATGTATGTATGTAACCCTAACCCCATAGAGAGAGAGAGCTTGGAAAGTGGATGAGACCACCCGCAGAGGGTGAGAATAGAGTGTGTATATATGTATGTAACCCTAACCCCAGAGAGAGAGAGAGAGAGAGAGAGAGATATTACATGTGTAAAATTACTATCATAAATTGCTACACGCATTAACACTGAACTGTTGCAGTGCGTGATAATGCATGTTCACCTGATATTACTCCGATGCCATCTTCACAGTCGTAATCTGAAAACTCACTGTCACTCATTTTCTGCGACCCTGCAAAGAGATAGAGGATGTGTAAGCAGATGTGGCACACTTAACGTATGTTATTTTGGGGCTTTAACGTTTTCTTTGTTTAGCGCTTTGGCTAACACAGTGCTGTTGTCAGGTATTTTATAAAATAAATACTTGATTGTTTGAGGAAACAGAAATGTATTTAGCCCTGTTAGCCCTGCTAAGCCTGTACCTTAGAATCAGTGATGGAATTGATACAGAATGTAGGGTAAGTTACAGCGCACAAAATCAAAAACACACACACAAACACACCTAGGTGTTACCTGAATTAATGTAAGGGACTTTGCCTGGCAAAGCATCAAGGGTGAAAGAAACAACAAAGCAAAATTAATTTAGTAGGAACCCTGACTTAAGACTTGTATTATGAGACTGTCACCCGAAGATACATAAAAATCTTAAATTAAAAACATGTCATAGTTATTACATAGTTTTGCTCTTTGTAAGACACGGTTATAAATTAAAAACATGTCATAGTTATTACATAGTTTTGCTCTTTGTAAGACACGGTTATAGATCTGCACAAGTATATCAGTATATCAATATTATCAGAGTGTAGCACTGTGATCCTGCACTGAAATCCAAGCCTGTCTAACAACTACATTACATATCAGGCTGTTTAAAAGCATTGTTAAAGTAAACGTGCTCACCTAAAGCAAACATGTTTATTGTGGTCTGATAAACGATCATACAGAGTCTCAACGGCAGCGTTACTGGAACATACCGAGCTTAACTCCAGCTGCATCATAACTTAGCATGGCATTGCTAATAGCCTGCCGGCTTACATGCTACATTAACGTCTAATAAAAACACCAGTTTAACGTTCACGCAACTGCATCACCTCGGCAATTCACAAGAGTAACGTCACACTTTATACATATGAGCTATCATGTCTGTCTGATCATTAAATATAATTAAAGTCATCAGTCAATGGACTAGATTGTTGCTGCTTGTGGAGCTTTCAGGATCCGCTGTGCCACGTCAAAGGACTGTGACAACTTCCTTGTTCGTTAGCCAATTTGAGTGTGGAGGCAAATAAGGTCATGTTATTTTACTTGTAAATTTAGCGACGATTTGTGCGTAATTTTAACGCCCCAAATTATAAGTGTAAGCATAGTATAGCACTTGTATAGTCTACAAGTACAAATCTGGTTACACCCACAGAGATCGGTTTAAGCACGCACAAATCTAATCTGACCCTAATTTGACTGCATACAACTGGTCTGCTCTTCTGTTTATTTTAGTGTGCTGTTACTGTGGTCATCTCACTCTGCAGCCTCCTGCTGGCCTGGCATGGCTCTGGCTGCAGTCCTCTCCTCTGCAGGTAGGGGGAGGCGTTGGGCAGTGGCACAGAGGACACGTCATGAAGCTGCAGTTTGTACCAATGTGGCTGATCGTCTAACAAAGCTGATTCCAGCTCAATCAGAACCTGGACACGGAGAAAACACAAAGTGGGCACTCTGGGGGAGAACCAAGGCAGTATACTAGATTAAAGGTGGCCAACACGGGTCCTGCTCGTTTCCCACCTATCCCTGTCCCAACCCCTGCTGATTACTTGTTTATATGAATTCAGCAAAGTGCAGGGATGAACGCAGACATGCCCAATTTCTGACCCCAGTCCTAATGCTTTTCCAGATTCTTCCTTCCCTGTTACTTTACATGTGAATGTTTCCTGGACAGTGTGTGTTGTCCATGAGCTCTGACCTCTCCTAGGAACTGGCTCTCCTCCTCTCGAACGCGAGCCTGATCCCAGACTGTAAGCTCCAACATACGCTCTCTGAACTCCCGTCGATGCACTGGAGAGTACATGAATGTCTGGTTCCACCGAGGTTCCAAAGACTTCTTCACTGTCTTTGTCCTTCGCTTGCTCTTATCACTGTGGGGGGTGGGGATTGACAGCCAGCAGTCAATCACAGAGCAGCACTCACTGCTGGTTCTGTAGGTCTACAGCAGAACCACATGGTTCAGAAAACCAAAGAACACTGGGCCACTGATCATGTCACATATACCAACATGTTCTGTTGATCGCCTGAAACCACATAATATATAAAAGGTCTGGGTCCTGTTAGCTATTTGTTTACCTTCTGTCTGGCAGGAAGTATATCTTGATATAAGGATTCCTTGGCCGGCCATCCTCTCTAACGGGAAGTTCTTTGGCACCAAGAACTGTGACAATCAGCTGGTGACCAACTTTGTCGTACCAGAGCTTCACCTGCACAGAAGAAGAAAACAGATTATCTTCATTGGAACTTTGAAACTTAGAGGAACCCAAAACTGTACCTGCAAAACAAGAAATCAGTATACTCAGTAAAAAGGCATCACAAAACAAAATATAACCTGGTATCAAAACAAAACCCATAACAGAATTCTAGAACCCTAGTTCTGAGAAGAACACTAGAAATCAACAGCAGCACCTAGAACTCTCAATTAAAATACACAAAAAATAATCTTTAGGAAAAAAGCTGAAAGCCACTCAGGCAGAACCCTAAAGAACCACGAAGGATCCATCAACATCATTGGAACAGTGCCTGACATGCATGTGACAGTAGAGGAGCTACTGATTGTCTGGTGATCAGCTGGTGGGCTGGGGCTTCACAAAAGCTTGGCATAAAGTCCTCATCTACGCCAACTTTCAGATTTGTCAATAACTACGTGATCACTGATATGTGCGTAGATCTATGGTAGCGATCATTACTGACAAAGAAGAAAAAGGATAAACAATGAACACAGAAAACTGTCTGCAATAAAATATATCTACTATAACATGGCTCTAGCCCTGTTAGAGCAAGAGTCGGAAACCTGTGGCTCACGAACCAAATGTGACTCTTCTGATGACTTTATTTGGCTTGCAGATAAATCTTAGGGGTTTAGGAGGGTCCGAAACCAAAACTTGACTTTTATTGGATAATGCGGTAGCCCGCACAGGTATTTGTGAGGTCAAAAAGTAAACTTCCCTTCTTTTAATTAGTCAGCTAGCTAATTTAAACAAACCCTTTTGACACAGAAGATGGTGAAAAGGAAAAAATCATGAGATGTTCTGTAAATTTCAGCAATAATTCAAGATTCAAGGCACTTTATTAATCCCAGAGGAAATTGTTTAAAAAGCCTCCAGCAAATTAAAAATGCTACAGCTAGAATTCTGATGGGACTTAGAAGGAGAGTTCAGTACGGTGCCACTGACACAATGCATGGGGAAAGTCTGCTGTTTTGCCAATGAAAGGGTACAAGAGGAAAGAATTTGTTCAAGTCCTTCAGTGAATTTAAGAAAAAAAATTAACCAATGGATAAACTTTTTTTGGCGTGCACTGAGGATTTCTTTGCCAACTAAAAAGGAGCATTCTAAGTTTTCGTTACATTCTACATAAGGAAGTCTGTGCTCAGGCGTTCGGTGAGTAGCTTGGTGAGGTGAGGTTAAGGCGGTCAGCTTTATCGTTGTCCGAGTTTTAAATTATCGCCAGTTTAAAACAATGCTGGATGAAGTTGAGAATAATTGTCCTGGTCTGTTTTTGCACAGTAATGTGTGCTGGTTGTCAAGAGGGAAGGTACTTGGCCGTTTTGCGGCGTGCTTGAGCGAAATAGGGACTTTTCTTGCAAAAAGAGCTAGTTAACACAAGTGGCTTCTGAAGTTTCACTTTCCTGTGGACATGACTCAACATTTGAACCAGCTTAATGTGAAAATGCAAGGCATTTGAAATACTTTTTTATCCCTTTAACAAAAAGTAGTTTTTATTGTTGAAATTTAAAGAGGTCATTTATGTAAAGAATTTAAAGATGTGTGCACAGCAAGCAGATTTCTGGCTTCACATCTAATCTCTCTCAGTTATTCAAAGCACGCTTTGGAGAATTTCGTGAGCATGCTCATCACTCATTCACACAAGTAGCCAACCTGAGATACGTCCCTAGTGTCTCTATCACAGATTTTAAGCTAGAAGTTGTTGACCAGAAGGCCTCAGACATGGGTGATTAGGTTCAAGTCACTGCAGATTTGAAAAGGCTAGCACGACAGCAAGCAGAGCTGTCAAGCACACACAAGTAGACAGAAATGAAAAAACATCAACACAGACCAGCAAGTGTCAAAATTGGGAATTGTCAAAAAGACAATCATGCAGCACCAGAAGTCACATTAATAGAAGGAAGTATTACATTTTTTTGGTTAGCTTCAATATAACAATGTCAATTAGTTAAAAAATACATGTAATTAGTTGTATTCAGTGTTAAAATTATTTAAAGTTGTTGTTCACCACACTAGGTTTTAGTCACGGGGGAATCCAGAGGGAGCTACAGACTAATGGGTTTATGCTAGTGGACCCTGAGAGGAGCCATGCCAGCTGTGTGGAATGCAGTAATCCGTATGTCAGCAAGGCATCAAGTTCCCCTTATAGTGGAGTTGATTAGGGTCAACATTAAAGCTCAATTTGCAGCGAGAGATGTAATTGAGTGGACACACACCGCTATAAAAGCATTGTCACAGGATGGTGTGATATAAATCAACAGGAAACCTTACTATTGAATCAATGTACAAATAATCTGTGGCAATGCAGCTAACCAACGCTGTGACGAGGTGCCTGGTTCCTGTAGATTGTCCACACTGCCTTTCTTAAAGTGTGTATTTCCAGCACCCTGGTGGAAAACGCTGTTTTAAGAGTCTTGTAAGTTGATCGCCACACCTCTTTGCGGAAGTGGGTATCACGTCGCAAATTGTAAAATAAGTAGCAAGTGCACCAACATGAACTAGAGATTCATATAAATTTACGAGCATGCCAGAAAAGTGGGTTTTACATGTGCTGGGACCTTTAATGTACAGGCTTCCTATTTACCAGGACTAGTCAGGACTTTGTAACAACCCCTAATTGTCTCAGTATGTAACATTAATAATTCCTATAAACACATGCATAAAAGTTAAAATGCCTCAGCTTCACACAATCACCGCGATTCATTGGGGGTTTGGTCTTCTAACTAACACAGTCCCACTCAGTGTACTGTGAAGATGCAGACCATATTTAATAAATTAATTATGCATTGATATTGCAGCGTGTCAGAGGAGGCATCTGCTACTCAATCACCTGTGCTCAATTCTATGTTGCTTAGGCTGTACAAAGGGATCTGTGCTTAGTAGAGATTGATACATCCTGATACAACTGTCCATTAATCTAAAAGAGAACTAAACTAGAGAACAGAGGTCCAATTTGCACAGCAAAATTTGCCTCACTGTGATCTACTGTTTTACCTGAATCCTGGGAACCAGAGGAGGCCTGCTCACAATCTGAAAAACACATACATCACCATGGAAATGTGCTGTTACCTCAAAGCTGATTGACTGAGCAGTGCATGGTGGAGACACTCACCGACACCTGTCCAGATGTGATGCTGGGACTCATTGGAGATGTCACGGAGATGGATGGACCCACTTTCTGAGAGTCAAAGGAACATGAACCTAAACACAGAGCATACAGTGTAGTTCGTGTTGGACTGTTTCATTCTTGGCTTTATGAACTGTGTTTTGCTGTTGTTGTTGTTGTTGTTGTTGTTATGGTCATGTATATTCAATGTGTTTGTGTTGTAAAAGTAGGCTCACTGGAGTCCAACTGGATGTGGGAACCATCTGCTCCTCTGGAAACATCTCTAAGTAAAAAGAGAGTCTGTTAATCACCAGACTTAACATAACCGATTTTCAATGGGGGTTCATGACCAAAACGATGTCGAGTAATATTTAAGAATGAAGGGACACTCAGATTGCTTCCTAACTTCTATGTAGAGAAGTTTTTCCATTTATTCCTCAAGTAAGACACCTTGGCAGATGATTTGCCACGGGCTCAAAAACTACAATTAGTGCTTCCTGTGTACCTGCCACAGCAACAGTCAGGCTGAGAGGGGGCGTGGTCAGCCTCCTGGAGCAAAACAGCTCTGTCCACCATTGTTTTCTCCTCGCATATGTGTACAGCACTAATATTCAATCACCAAATGTCTCGCTGTAGATTATTTAGAAGACAGCAAGTACTTCACACACACAATCTGATAGTTGTGGCTAGTTGTATGAGCCAGAGTACAGCGCCGATGAGTTATGCTGTATGGAGGAGGACCAGGCTTCCCCGGCATCTTGCAACATGCAGCCCAGAGCCAGATGCATCATGTCTCTGTGCCGATAGAAGCACAAGTGAATATTCCAGTGCTGCAATTAATCTACTGCTGGTGGTTTCTCTTGGAGTTGCGGATTCGACTGCTGACTATGTGTATTTTTGTGATCAGATGTTCAGAGCAGCTGGAAACTGCCTTCAGGATGCAGAGAGGAAACCAGGAAAAACAACCGGCATAGAATGGCCAAATGAGCATTGAGTAAGTAATATACTCAACCTTTTATTATTTTAAGTTTGAGTAAAGTTACGAGCTGCTGCTTGTCGTGTGTTGGACAGTCAGTAGCGTTAGCTTTAATTGCTAATGTTACCTTATGTATTAGCTCTGAGTGGCTGGCAACAACTAATTCAATATTACTATATCATTTTGTAGACAATATTGGCTACGTGCATCGTGTGTGTTATGGATCATTAGTTTTGTGCTGCTTGTAAACATAGCAGCAGTCACGTATCTTCACAGAGACTCTTGGAAGAGACAACCATCTTGTTTTTCCAGCCACTAACACCAATAGAAGAAAAGAAGAGGGTTGTGGGTAAATGAAAACTGTTTGCTTTGATTCAAAATAAAAACGACGTAGAAACTATGTCTTTATTCAAACACACTGTTGAAATATAACCTTTTGTTAAAAATGAAAAAAAATGTCTGAACGTTTGTATGTTAGATTCAGCTGTGCTTGCTACGAATATCAGACTGTGCGTGTGTGTGTGTGAATGATAATTACTCTGCATAGAAAATATGAAGGAGGAGTGTCCCTTCATTCTTAAATACTACCCAAAGTCGTTTTAGTTGACCCCCTTGGAAATTGGTGCAGTTTTCTTTGAAGGTTCTCTCTCACTAAATCTCTGAATGTATGAGGCAGTTTGTGGGTCGGTGCTAGACCTTGGACCCAGTTTATTTTGTCAGAGCTATTGATTGTGCGCTGTTTTTTGCCTATATGTCTGTGTGTGACCTTTGACACACCTGATGGGGCGTGAGACCACTAGCTCCACTTGTGGTTCTGGTTTGGACTCCAGGATGATGTTATAAACTTCATTAAATGTGGCTCCCTGAAGAACCCGACCGTTCCACTCCAGAACCTGGTCACCTACAGACAAGGGTAGGCTGATTAATATTTGTCGGAATCATGTATACCCGGGCTCAGGCGTGGCTTTAAAAAGGTTTTCTTAGGCATGTTCTACCTGGCCTCAGGTGTCCCACAGTGTCAGCCAGACTTCCTCTCTTCACCTTGGTGATAAAGGCACAGAGACGTCCAGACTCAGTCATCTTCCCCCCCACAACCTGAAACATAGCCAACCATTAGCTGATGGAGCTGAGACACTCAAAGAGGCAGAATCATCATGCAATGAATCATAGAAAACCACCAAATAAGAATCACCTTGAGTCCAAGCAGGGCCCCAGTATCTGCAGGAATGGTACCATCCTTCATCCTCTTGTTCAGCAGAATTCGACCAATTAGACACTCTCCATTTTTGGACGGTTGCCATGTGACCGGTTGCTAGAGGAGTCACAGTGGCAATAACAACAGGACGTTAGATATGTTTTAAAGTATTAACTTTTGTCAAATAGACACTGTCAGGTGTCTAGAGGTAGAGTAACCCTAACCCTCTGAGTCAATCAGAGAGGGAGGAAAAAATTATGTCCAGCTTCCTATTTTTGTCACCGGGGAGGCCTACAGGTGAGAGATGGAGTTAGACTGGTAGTAACAAGTCTTGGCCCTACCATAGACATGGGTGCAGATTCTCCATGCCAGGAACCGTGATCCCACCACAGACCGTCCATATCTCCTAGCAACCAGAGGTCAAAAGTTTTAATAGATTAGATAGTGGTTTGAATAGACATACAAAGGTTCATAACATATAGTTTTATCAGATGTCAAGCTAAAGACAAAAAACTAGGACACACATACACGTGCAGGCTAAGTCATGTCCAAGGCTTAATCCTGAGGGGTGTACTGTAAACATTATTAAGTAACACTAAAAGGTCCACACACCCACACAGTACAACATGTTAAAAGCTCAAATAACCACAAGTCCTACATCACATGTGAAGCACAACCAGGGCCACCGGAGTACAGCAAGAAACGTGAACCCACTTATGAAATGTGTGGTTCTATGGATTCTGTGCCTTGACCAGATTGAACTCCAGGACCGAGGCTAACGAACGTGATTCATACAGACCTCAAACAACTGACCCACAGAATCCAGCCTCCTTCAGAGCTGGCCTGTTATAACAACACTGCGGAAGCACTTGGGTTTTATCTTTGGTTCTCAAGGTTCCACCACATGTTCTACTCGCTTCCTGTAATCTGTTCACACAAACACACACAGCTGTACTTACAGGTTGGTCTGAACCGCATGAAGCAGCAGTAGGTTTTAGCAGAGGGAAATGAGGAGAATGAAGAGCAGCTGCCCTCTCCTACTCCTCACCGTGTCTGTAGCTGCTCCTTGTCCTGAGCTGTTCATGCCTATCTGTAATGAGATTAACTGAGTCCAAACAGTGAGCCCATCTTTGTCTATGATTTCATTCTTAGCTAACTGTTAGCCAGTCATTAGCTTAAACTGGATTCTGGTGGAAATTAAAAAAACACCTTGCAGCTTCTCCTGTCATTTCCTCAAAGAATCAGCAGATCACCACAGAATCACCGCCTCCCTCTGTCAGGTGTGCTGACATGTTGCCTCGTTGGTGTTTCTATTCCTGTGCCCACAGTGATTTCTGAGGCTGGTAATCCACACTCTCCTCTTTTAATCCAATTGAGCAAAAGTAGAGACGTGAGGCCAGCAACACCAAAGCAGACAGGCCTAGATTTTCTGTTCTAATCTGTAACAGATTATCAGGCCTTGTCTTCAGGATCTTTTGTGGTACCTTAGCCAGCACTAAGGTTGACAGCCTGTTTGAGGTGTTTCTGGATCCCTTGATGTTCAGGTCGATTTCAGGAGGAACTGTGAGCTGCTCTGAGACAGCTGAGAACCCTGTGAGCCAATCAGATATGATAATCTGTGACCAGGTGACAGCTGGTCCAATCGTGAGGCAGCAGATTACCTCGTCAGCAGAACGTCTGTTTTACTAAGAGACACCTGCAGCAACTGAAACCTGAAAACCATGTAGAACAAGGACAGAACATAAGGAACCTAACCATAACAAATAAACAGGAAACACCCAGTGAGAACCAAAATGGTTCAAAATCTGCTTAATGATATAGACCAATGGCAGAGAAGGGTTGAGCAGGAGGAGGCAAAAGAAAAAACCCATGAGACAGTTGTAGAAGATCCTCCGATCTTAAATCTATATCTTAAAGAACCATTTGAATGCCGTGTAAAGGAGAATATTTGGGACAGTGATAGAACCCAAAACAACATCAATAACAACAACGAGAGAATGTATGGTTCAATGTCTGAAGGACCACAGACAATAACAGGTCTAGGTTGATCTCAGTGTGTGCTCTAATTGAAACCTCTGCTCTCCATTAGAAGAACAGTGAACACAAAGTTGTACTGCAAGAAGATTATCACACTGGGCGAATTACAGTCAGCAACAGAGCACTGACTCTCACTCTGCTGTTGTTTAACTCTTCAGAACCTATCCTAACAAATTCTGGTAGCAGCAGAAAAGTGAAAAGTGATGCTGACTACTGCAGCAGGAAGGTGCATTCAGGTTCTCATGTTCTACCTCACTCGTTCCCCAATATAAGGGTGGTTCCAGTGGAGGAACGACCTCAACAGTTTTTATGTCTTAATTCATTTTGTTCTTGTGGATTTGACATTGGCTCAGTAACTGGAGATCCTGTGTGCCTCACATATGCCACAACCAAAGAGCACAGCCCCCCCCACACACACACACAGCCTTTGGGACCTCTGATTCTGGATCAGCCTGGTCATAGATGTTTAATTATCAACCTGATTTAATGTCTGCTCTAAAGCTTTCACTTAAACATAATTTAAAAAATTACACTAGGAACAACTCAACTGTTGTTGATTGAGGGTAAACCTCCATTCTTATTGGTGTATGCGAAGATTCTCAGTGCTCCAGGCGAGGTTGTCTGATAGCTGAGACAGGCAACTACATTGATGATGATGCACGTGACGGACAGTGAAGTTGGTAGGAAGGGTCACAGTAGGGGAGTGAGTTACATCCACTCACTCCTTACTTTGTGGTCTCTAGACTACTAGACGGAAGAAGCTACAGGTGGTGAAATGTTTGGAGCTTTTTTTTGGTCTGGTTGGTCCAGATGCCAGGACTCAAAGTCTAATTGGTTTATTTCTTCACACGAAATTTCTGAATTCAATATTTAGCTGCAGTTCTGTCATGTGACTCCGTACAAACATCAAGAAGACCAAGAATAATGTCAAAACCCCTGGAAAGAGCAAATATGAGCATGAAACATTTTATCTCTTTGTTTGACTTTTAACTCACAGCTTCCCTGTCTACACATAATCCAAAATAACACTTATTTTAGCAACCTAGCGTAACCTAGGTAGCAGTTAGCATGTAGCTACACTCACTGTCTGGCTCGCCGCAGCTGTAATCAGGTGTGGTCACTAGCTCCTCCTCAGAGCTGCTGAAGCTGCCGATTACATTCATCAGGTCCATCCTCTGCCCCCTCTCTACTGGGCCGTCGTTGACCAGCTTCCTCTTGATGGCTGAGCTCAGGTCTAAGTGCTGCTGCAGTAAAGGACTACAGTTGGGAGATGTGGGGCTGACAGGATTGGTTGCTTTATCCACTGAGAATGACCTCTGACCTCCAGACCGAACCAATCCCCAAGGCATAGCTGAAATAAAATAAGAAGTGAGAAATGTTCTTAAGCAACACAGCGACAGGTTATTCATTGTACTCCCACCTGCATGTCTCAGGGTCAGGTGGTCGTGGTTAGTGGTTCCTAGGGAGACATCGCTGTGGCGGCGCTGATGGCGAACCCTTCCAACCTGAGCCATCATCCTCATGGTCTCCTCACTTGGCAGTGGCTTCACCGGGTAACGGGCCAGGTTTGGGTCACTACGATAACGAGCCTGAAACTCTTGCTCCTGACGCTGGCGCAGTTCCCACTTATTCTGAACCCAGTCCACAGGACAGTCCTAATTCAGAGGAAGATAAAACCAACATTAGCAAGAAAATGTGATATATAGATAGGAAGCACAAAGTTAAAACTAACACAAATAATTGATCCTCTGAAGAATAAATCACACTTTAGCCCTAAAACAAATAGAAACAAAAAAGAATAACATTTAAATACAACTGCTGAGTTTGTCCTGTAGCGACACTCTGCTCTGTTTATAAGATGAGGAGAACTAGTGTCAGATATGGACACACTGGGGGTACTCCTCTCACCTGTGACAGCCATCTGCCTCGTCCATCTCTGATCTGGCCTTGTGGTTCCTCCTCCCAGTTGTCATAGTAGCCCCGAGGCAAGTGAACGTGATGGTCATGTGCAATGTCAGAGGGTGAGCGCGGCATTCTGCCACTCGCACCATCATAACGGGAGCCTAATGGGCTCCGCCTCCTGTCAGTCAAACAAATAGGTCCAATCAGAAAGCACAGGGACTAGCCACGATGTGGTCCTGAACTGGGCTTTGTTGTTTTGGGAGGTTAAGCGTTAAGCCCTTAACCCTTACCTGTCTTGAGGTAACAGGTTATGAATTGGCACCAACGTTTAATATGATTTTTACTCCTTCAAATGCAGATATTAGAATCACCTACACTAAAGCTTTTTCTAAAATAAAATCTAAATTTTATCTTTAGCTTTTATCATGAGCCAATAGAACACGTTGTCTGTGATGATAATCAGCACGAGTCAATAAAACACAAAAAAGACTTGATCTTTAAATAAACAAGACATAAAATCATCTAAGTCAACAACATTTTAGGTTCATACAGTTTGTTGGATGTTTGAAGCCTTGAGTCATTAAAGGACACATCTTCACTCAGCAGATTCATATCTGGATCGGACCTCAAGCCCCACCCACTGTACATCTTTACAGTCTGTCTCCGCTCACACGGGAAATGACATCACACTTAACCCCTGCCTGCCTGTTGGCCTGCTTGTGGAATGTCAGTGAGAAACAGGATTATTAATCTGTTAATCTGATTACTGTGTGTGTGTGTGTGTGTGTGTGTGTGTGTGTGTGTGTGTGTGTGTGTGTGTGTGTGTGTGTGCGCGCATGCATGTGTGTGTGAGTCAGACAGTTTATTTACAGGACTCATCTGAATCACACTGTTTCACTGGTTTCTCCCTCACAAACCAAAGGTATGTGACCATCAGCCAGTGATTAGTGGTGATGACACTGACCGTTCAGTAGCTCCGTTGCTCAGAGGCCTCCCTTGTGCTGATGGGTGCAGAGAGCCATGTAGGATGTTTAAGTCTCCTGAGTGAGTGAGAATATCTTGCTTCTTTCTGCAGACATTACAAACCCACATCACCTGAAACACAGGTCAAATTCATTGGTTATTGGTGAAACAACAGGTAAAGTATCAACACTGAGCAGTGGCTCCACCTGGTGACCCAACTCAGCTCAGTCTGCCTGTTTCGTGTGATACATAGAGGATTTATGTGATTCATCCCCTCATGTTTTCAATTAAAGACATGGACCTGGTCCACATGGCATTATCGAGATGAAAAGAAACCGAAGCTGAGAAAAACTATTAACCAGAACGTTTTAAAATGTAAGAGCAGCTGCAGCTTCCTCTTTGTTGGGTCAGACTTGTTTTGTGTTACCAGTCAATTATCTGAACTGAACTGTTGGATTATGAGGCCCAGACCATGAACCTTCCATCACCACGCAGACCCATTCTTTCTTGTCACTTTGGTATTGGTCAATAAAACTTTGTTCTAGAAATGTTGTGCCTCATAAAAATACAACATGCCCAGGTCACTTAGCACCAGACACATCATTAAAGCACTGACCTTATTGGCTCTAAGAGGGACCCGCCCCCCACAGCGTGCACAGAAGCGGCTCTGACAGTAGCAGCAGGCTCGCCCGCAGCCGTCTGCAAACTTGGTCTTGTGACAGATTCCACATGTTGCCGACTCTGCCCTTATCATGTGAGCCACCTGAGGCTCCTCCCCAAGCTTTTTCACCTGGTCCTTGTAGGTCTCAAACTGTTGATGCAACCTCCTGGGGGTGGGGTGAACATGGGAAAGGAAGAAAGGTCAGGGGTCAAAACTGACCACTTTGAAAAGAAGGGTTACCTAAAATAGCACTGAGGCGGTGCACGCTCTGAACGAGGCTGCTTAGAGGGAAAAGGGAACCTGCGATTTACTGAGGCTTCACCTGAATCCACCTGCTGCAACATTCAAACCGGGATTGGACCTAACCAGGATGTGACAATAAGTCTTCTCCAAAATACTAAATGACTATCTGTATTGGACTGTCTGGAGTGTTCTGGTCCTGCACAACACTCTCAATCAGTTTTAATATTCTTCGGTCTTCAGTTTAAAAAGAAACAAATGAACTTCAATGAACTACGTGTGAAACAGATCTTTGGTTTGTTCATTTTTACTCACGGCTGTAACTCGTCATCAGTCGGACCTTTAACCTGCAGAACTTCAGACACATTGGCAGCAACGTTATTAACCAACTGACTCAACCCAGAAAACGGATGCCACCTGTCCAGGTGAGACGACAGTCAGCTGACAGGAAGAGTGTTTGTTTGTTTGTTTCGATGGGGAACAAGGTCACTGAGGTTTAGGGAAGAACTGTGGTCAGTACGAGTGTTGTAGTTCAGACTGGAGTACTTACAAGGCTGACAGGGGCGTCACTTCCTGTTGATGTCTGCCGACATATGATGATGATAACGACGATGATGATGATAAAGAGAACAACAATCAAATAAACATAAAAAAGAGATGAAAATCATGAAAACTGAACCAAAAATTAAGAAGCATGAAAAAGACAAGCTGCAACCATTGATCCAACTGATCAACATTACTCAGCCTTCGTAGACGCTTTGACAATAACTTGACTAAATTCATAGTTTGATGCAGCAGTGTTTATGTTGACATAAAATAATGACAAAATCACACAAATTAAAAACATAGACACAAAGTAAACAAACCCCACCATATGTACCTGGGCCTTTAGGGAGGCCTCAGCTGTAAACAACATGCCAGAAACACCACACTCTACTTTGCTTTACTTTGAAAGCGGCGCAGGGAGCTGGACTTGGACTGGTCTCACCTGGACAGCGGCTGACCCACTCAGTTCACCTCCAGCCTCACCTGAGCATGCTCTGCTCCTTCTCTTCCTCCTTCCTCTGTCTGTCAATCACCGACAGGATGATGTTCTTCTCCTCCTCCGTCAGGTGGCTCAGGTCTGGCCCGGCCCCGGCGGGCGGCGCAGGTCCGACCGGTCCAGACATGCTGACTGCCGCTGAAAAAAGAAGGGAGGTGGTGAGCCGCCATGTGCGTTAAAGACGAATATAAGTGTTTATGACGGCGGTGACGAATTTGATGAAAAATGTTATTTTGTCCAGAGGGTCTTCAGCGGCACCGCGTGCACTTCTCACCGGCCGCTCTGCATCAAGCAGCCACCATCACCCGCCCATGCGTCCGTCTCTCGCCTGTTTATGCCGCAGTCATGTGGCCACCTCCGGGCTTCAGCGGCGGTGGTTCCGGAGCTTTCATTCTCCGTACGGCGGCCAGGGCCCTGTGTTTGGCCTGTCGCCACGGAGTCCCGCTGCGGTTCCTCGGGTGGTCACGGTGATAATGGAGGACGACACGGGAAATAAATAAATCCTCCATCGGCTGAGGAGGGGAGGGGCCCACTGCGTAACGGAGCGACGCACAACAAAGATCAGCTGGTCACTGTGTGTGTGTGGGGGGGGGGGGCTCATAGTTCCTCATGCTTCTCCTTTCTCAGCAATGGTCTACATGTAGAATGGGAGGCAGAGCCTTTAGCTACCAAGCTCATCTGGGTTAGACACACTCTACTTTACAACCATGAGAGACAAGCAATGGAATGTGATCTCTGTTCCTAGGTCCAGTCAGACTCTGGCTGTAGCTATTTAAAGAACTGTGAGTAGGGAGGTACAGTTGTCCAGCCTGGAGGGCACTAATGATGGATCAGTTGGTTAATTCTGTTGCTAACAAAGCACCAGTGGAGCTAAACCACTGACTCTAGGTACAGTGATGAAACAGTAGCGTGTCAGTCAGCGATTGAAAGCTATTACTGTCACAATCATGTGACTCTTAAACCTCATTGAGAGGATCACTTTGTCCCATTTTATTCTCAGAGGGAAAACAAGAGACAAGCCTGGAGGAGCAGCTGGTTGACAGATGAAGCTAGACATTTTTGTGCTGCTTGTGGTCTGCGTCTGTCTCCAGAGAGCTGACTGCAGTCTGCCCAACTGCACACCTGCAACACATTCATCACAGGTAGGACAGAGGCATGCTGGGAGTTTATGGACCTGGTTAATACATCCATCCATTTTCTACCGCTTGTTCGCATGCGGGGTCGCGGGTGGTGCTGGAGCCTATCCCAGCTGTCCTTGGGCAAGAGGAAGGGTACACCCTGGACAGGTCGCCAGTCTATCGCAGGGCAACACACAGACAGACAACCATTCACACACACACTCACACCTACAGGCAATTTAGAGGGACCATGCATGTCTGGACGGTGGGAGGAAGCCGGCGACTCGAAAAGAACATGGCACCAGCATGGTATCCGCTCCTTCCCAGCGTGACCTTTTTGCTGTGAGGCGACAGTGCACCACCGTGCCGCCCCACTGGTCAATACAATACAATAAACTTTATTTAAAAAATCAGGCGGTTACACAACTGGATCAGTGGATTAAACATTTACACCTTCATCCACATTCAGAACCACATTATAAATCTTCCTGCTTGTCCTGTCAGGGTGAAGTCTCTGTGAGCTTAAAGTCAAGCCTGGTCCGTTCTCTGATGAGCCCTGCATTCAGTCGACTTCCTGGACTCTGTCGACGGCTGAAGAGACGTCGAGTCACAGTTCTGGTAAACATTTATCACCTAGCAGCTAAAGAGAACCTGAGCCCACCTTTCTAACCTTAGTCTCATTAGACCACCTAACTCTATGTTTCAGTGTAACCTGGAGAGGTTCTGTTGGTCTGAAGAGAGTCACGGGTTCTGGTCTGGTCAGGTGTGTCGCTGTCCCCAAGGCTCCAGGTGTTTGCATTTTTTCATCCACAGTCTCTAAGCCAATCAGGATACGGTGAGTTTGAAAAGTTAAATCAGTGTTGACCTAACTAATGGGTGTCAGTTCAACACAGATAAATCAGTAACTGGGCACCAAACCCAGTTCAAAAGTTCTTGTTTACAACAGACTCATAATAATGAAAATCACAATCAATTAATTTTTCATGTCTATTAAGAACAGCGTCCAATTGGTGGTACTATCATGTCTGTAGCTCTTTTTGATGGTCCCTATAGCAAGCCGTTTAAACATTTAAGGGTTTTAAGGTGACTATCTGTAATTGTATTTTAGATATCCAAAACAGCATTCTGTCTAGGCAAAATTACATTTTGATATCAATAATTACATTTTGACTATCCACAATTAAG